>NC_140579.1:1230692110-1230712110 GCF_964204655.1 Triturus cristatus
CTCATCGAGACTTCCAGGCAAGCTCAGCCATCTGGTCGCCCCATTGGAAAGCATTGTGCGCGACCAGATGGTCCCTTGCTCTCCATGCCACTGGAATCAAGCTATCCTGGCTGATGAGGGCTGAAAGCCCGAAACCGGTCCTAGGATGCTTGTTTCCAGTCCA
This sequence comes from Triturus cristatus, assembly GCF_964204655.1. Lineage (NCBI taxonomy): Eukaryota > Metazoa > Chordata > Amphibia > Caudata > Salamandridae > Triturus > Triturus cristatus. The sequence goes on from NC_140579.1 coordinate 1,230,692,274, forward strand.
GGGAGGACCTGGCTTGGCAGTTCGGGCTGGACTGTTCCCATGGGGCACAGGGTCAAGACTGATTTGCATATGGCTGGGTTCAAACTAGAATGGCATGGTGAGCAAAAAAACGATGGATTTTGGCCCAGATCTCTGTACTGGGGTGAATGTATGACATTGTTCTGCATTCTGTCCATCAATTGTTATTTTTGCATTTGTCACCCCGAGTGGGAAGGGTATGCTCAGACGTGAGTCCCTTGCTCTCCATGCCACTGGAATCAAGCTATCCTGGCTGATGAGGGCTGAAAGCCCGAAACCGGTCCTAGGATGCTTGTTTCCAGTCCAGGGAGGACCTGGCTTGGCAGTTCGGGCTGGACTGTTCCCATGGGGCACAGGGTCAAGACTGATTTGCATATGGCTGGGTTCAAACTAGAATGGCATGGTGAGCAAAAAAACGATGGATTTAGGCCCAGATCTCTGTACTGGGGTGAATGTATGACATTGTTCTGCATTCTGTCCATCAATTGTTATTTTTGCATTTGTCACCCCGAGTGGGAAGGGTATGCTCAGACGTGAGTCCCTTGCTCTCCATGCCACTGGAATCAAGCTATCCTGGCTGATGAGGGCTGAAAGCCCGAAACCGGTCCTAGGATGCTTGTTTCCAGTCCAGGGAGGACCTGGCTTGGCAGTTCGGGCTGGACTGTTCCCATGGGGCACAGGGTCAAGACTGATTTGCATATTACTGGGTTCAAACTAGAATGGCATGGTGAGCAAAAAAACGATGGATTTAGGCCCAGATCTCTGTACTGGGGTGAATGTATGACATTGTTCTGCATTCTGTCCATCAATTGTTATTTTTGCATTTGTCAGCCCGAGTGGGAAGGGTATGCTCAGACGTGAGTCCCTTGCTCTCCATGCCACTGGAATCAAGCTATCCTGGCTGATGAGGGCTGAAAGCCCGAAACCGGTCCTAGGATGCTTGTTTCCAGTCCAGGGAGGACCTGGCTTGGCAGTTCGGGCTGGACTGTTCCCATGGGGCACAGGGTCAAGACTGATTTGCATATGGCTGGGTTCAAACTAGAATGGCATGGTGAGCACAAAAACGATGGATTTAGGCCCAGATCTCTGTACTGGGGTGAATGTATGACATTGTTCTGCATTCTGTCCATCAATTGTTATTTTTGCATTTGTCACCCCGAGTGGGAAGGGTATGCTCAGACGTGAGTCCCTTGCTCTCCATGCCACTGGAATCAAGCTATCCTGGCTGATGAGGGCTGAAAGCCCGAAACCGGTCCTAGGATGCTTGTTTCCAGTCCAGGGAGGACCTGGCTTGGCAGTTCGGGCTGGACTGTTCCCATGGGGCACAGGGTCAAGACTGATTTGCATATGGCTGGGTTCAAACTAGAATGGCATGGTGAGCAAAAAAACGATGGATTTAGGCCCAGATCTCTGTACTGGGGTGAATGTATGACATTGTTCTGCATTCTGTCCATCAATTGTTATTTTTGCATTTGTCACCCCGAGTGGGAAGGGTATGCTCAGACGTGAGTCCCTTGCTCTCCATGCCACTGGAATCAAGCTATCCTGGCTGATGAGGGCTGAAAGCCCGAAACCGGTCCTAGGATGCTTGTTTCCAGTCCAGGGAGGACCTGGCTTGGCAGTTCGGGCTGGACTGTTCCCATGGGGCACAGGGTCAAGACTGATTTGCATATGGCTGGGTTCAAACTAGAATGGCATGGTGAGCAAAAAAACGATGGATTTAGGCCCAGATCTCTGTACTGGGGTGAATGTATGACATTGTTCTGCATTCTGTCCATCAATTGTTATTTTTGCATTTGTCACCCCGAGTGGGAAGGGTATGCTCAGACGTGAGTCCCATGCTCTCCATGCCACTGGAATCAAGCTATCCTGGCTGATGAGGGCTGAAAGCCCGAAACCGGTCCTAGGATGCTTGTTTCCAGTCCAGGGAGGACCTGGCTTGGCAGTTCGGGCTGGACTGTTCCCATGGGGCACAGGGTCAAGACTGATTTGCATATGGCTGGGTTCAAACTAGAATGGCATGGTGAGCAAAAAAACGATGGATTTAGGCCCAGATCTCTGTACTGGGGTGAATGTATGACATTGTTCTGCATTCTGTCCATCAATTGTTATTTTTGCATTTGTCACCCCGAGTGGGAAGGGTATGCTCAGACGTGAGTCCCTTGCTCTCCATGCCACTGGAATCAAGCTATCCTGGCTGATGAGGGCTGAAAGCCCGAAACCGGTCCTAGGATGCTTGTTTCCAGTCCAGGGAGGACCTGGCTTGGCAGTTCGGGCTGGACTGTTCCCATGGGGCACAGGGTCAAGACTGATTTGCATATGGCTGGGTTCAAACTAGAATGGCATGGTGAGCAAAAAAACGATGGATTTAGGCCCAGATCTCTGTACTGGGGTGAATGTATGACATTGTTCTGCATTCTGTCCATCAATTGTTATTTTTGCAGATGGCCGAAAGGACGTGCGCGACCAGATGGCCGAAGGGACGTGCGCGACCAGATGGCCGAAGGGACAGGCGCGACCAGATGGTCGAGGGGAAAGGGGAAAGGGCAGGGGAAGCATCCCCGGGCCCTCCGGACCCCGCCCCGGGCACCCTGCCATGCGGCAGGACCCATGACGGTGCCCAGGGCGGGGAGGCCGCCCTCCCCGGGGCCCCTAGGGGCCAGGCTGGAGCTCCTGAACCCAGACGAGCGAGGGGAGGCTCCCCGGACACAACGGAACCCCGTCCCGGGCCTTTGGGAGTGCCGCGGGACGGGGCCCGGGGCCGGAGACCCCGTCCCGAGCCTGGCCGGGCCCCTGGACCCAGCCGGGGCCCCCAGGCCAACAGGCGCAGAGGAAACATCCCCGGGCCCTCCGGTCCCTGCCCCGGGCACCCTGCCACACGGCAGGACCCATGACGGAGCCCGGGGCGGGGAGGCCGCCCTCCCCGGGGCCCCCAGGAGCCCGGACGGAACTCCTGAACCCAGACGAGCGAGGGGAGGCTCCCCGGACACAACGGAAGCCCGTCCCGGGCCTTTGGGAGTGCCGCAGGCCGGGGGACGGGGCCTGGGGCCGGAGACCCCGACACGGGGCCCGGCCGGGCCCCTGTACCCAGCTGGGCCCCCAGGCTCACAGGCGCAGGGGAAGCCTCCCCGGGCCCTCCGGACCCCGCCCGGGCACCCTGCCACGCGGCAGGACCCATGACGGCACCCAGGGCGGGGAGGCCACCCTCCCCGGGGCCCCCAGGGGCCCGGATGGAACTCCTGAACCCAGACCAGCGAGGGGAAGCTCCCCGGACACAACGGAAGCCCGTCCCGGGCCTTTGGGAGTGCCGCAGGCTGGGGGAGGGTGCCTGGGGCTGGAGACCCCGACCCGGGGCCCAGCCGGGCCCCTGGACCCAGCCAGGGCCCCCAGGTCCGCAGGCGCAGGGGAAGCCTCCCCGGGCCCTCCGGACCCCGTCCCAGGCACCCTGCCACGCGGCAGGCCCCGGGACAGAACCAGGGCAGCATCCGGGCCCGTCCAGCTGCCGGCTGAGGACCGAGAGGGGTCCCAGAGTACCCTGTCCCTAGTAATCCGGAGGAAGGCTACCCCCCTTTCTTGAAACCTGCACGCTCCGAGTGACGGAGGGGACCCTCGGGGCGAACGAGCCGGGCCTCCTGGAGCCCTGGTTGGGATACGGGAGGCGAATGGACCCTCATCGGGACTTCCAGGCCAGCCCAGCCATCTGGCCCCGTGTTAGACCTGGCACCTTGGCGTGAGTTTCCCTTCCAGTTTTTGCTGATGTGCCTCATTGTGTTTTGTTGGTGTTAGCTGCTCAGGGCACTGTGCCACTGCTAATCAGTGCCACAGTGCAAGTGCTCCCTTTTGAAAAGTGTATACATTGATTGGTGTCCATGTTTGGCTTATTTGGTTTACTATCAGCCCCTAGTAAAGTGCACCAGGAGTGCCAGGGCTTGTAAATGCAAATGCTGCTGGTGGGATTGCAGCACTGGTTGTGCCACCCACAGAAGCGGCCTAGTAAAATGTGTCTAGGGTCTGCCACTGCAGACCCTGCGCGCGGTCTGGTACTGTCGCGCTGATTGCGCAAGTGCACCTACTTGCCAGTCCCCAAACCTTCACTTAACTACATATTAGTCACCCCTCTGGTAGGCCCAAGGGCAGGGTGCATTGTAGGTATAAGGTAGGACATGCCCTGATGTGTGTGGCATGTCCTAATAGTGAATTACAGCCATTTTCGTTTTTCACTATTGAAGGCTACCTGCTCTCCATAGGCCAGAATGGGCTGCTGGAATTACTACACGCTGTAATCCCAGTGGACTCAGAGAGCATGGTAGAAAGTCAAGTTTAGTATGCCTGAACTCAGAATAATAAAATACTTCTTTCAGTAAAGTTTATTTTAATATCCTGTGTTTGTAAATACTACTTTTAGAAAGTTAGTATTTACTGACCTGGCCATTTCAGTCCGCCTCTGCTGTGTGTGGGTGTTCTGTCTAGTAACAGTGAAAGAGCAGGGCTGGGGAATTCCAGGAGACAGGCTGGCTGCCAGGTGGTGGGTAGAGAGATTACACCAGGATGGGTGGGAGGAGTACACCTTGACTCTGAATAGACCTGTGCTCTACCACCACAAAGCCGGCTCCGCCCCCTGTGGAGCAGCTGATGTCTCTGCCCTGCTGCTGAAAGGAAAGAGCAGAGTCACCACAACAAAGTGCTCCAAAACTGGACTGAGCCAGGCCCAGGCCCCCTGGCGACAAAGAACAAAAGAATTGCTGTATAAAAGAAGGAGCCCTGCTCCTAAGAAATCAGATCCTGTTAGCGCCAAGAAGAACCTCTGCCCGAAGAGAAGGACCTAGGAAAGCTGCATGGAGGAGTACTGTCTAAGCCTGAGAGACTGGCCTGTGGTGGGTGCCTTGCTGCTGAAGGAGAGGAGGAAAAGACTGAAAGACTTTGAATTCACCTTGTGCTTACAAACAATCTCCAAGGGCTTGCTTGTGAACTTGCCCCCTGAACTGCGCCCCAGGAACAGTGGGCGCTACCTTTCCCCAAGAAGAAGGGAAGCGGCTGGAGGCGATCCTGTAACGCTGGCCCCAGAGGACCTGTGTGCCCCTCATCTGAGCACCGCGACGTCTGCCACCGGGGCTACTGTAAGCACCGCAAAGGCCTGCCTGCATGGCCCGAGCACCGCAAGCAACTGCCCCCCGAGCCGTAGCTCGCACCGCAAAGAAGAGACTGATCAGGCTCCAAGCGCGAGCCTCTGCGACCCTGCGCCGCCGAGATCACTGCAAGGACCTGTGCACCGTTCGTCCCCTGAGTAAAGCCGACAGCGCGACGCGCTGAAGAAATTGCCCCCGAGCTGCCCCTCCTACTTCTGAACTTGGTCGTGTGCCTGGGACCATCCAGAAGCGCCCCACGAAGCATCGCCGCCCGCTGACCAGGAGGGACGACAACGCGATGTGGGACGTCCCTCTACGGACCCCTGAGGCTGCTGCGACCATCCTTGCCCAAGAACAAAGGTACTGTGAGCTGCGCGCTGGAGTACGACCCGCCCGTTGCTTTGGTCGGGCCGTACTGGCGCTTTCATCCCGCTACGCTGTTCCCGCGTAAAGCGTGAACTTTGGCAACCTTCGTAGCAGCTGTGCGAGGCGACCCGTGAAGGTACTGTCTGTACTCCCTTTAAAGTATAGGACGTTGCTCACGCGAGAAGCGTGAGGTTTGGACAGAGGCGTACCGAACGTGTACGACACGTACCTACGAGGGTACGGTCGGTACGGTTCACGTCCCGAGTATGCGTGCTCACGCGAGAAGCGTGAGAAACGGCAAGACACGTTAAAAACCTCGTACGAAGCGCACCAAAGGCGCTACGAAGCGCACAGACACAGAAAGAAGCCTATTTTTAATAGAAAAGTGCCATTTTAAGAACTGTGGACTGCCTAAAAGCATTGAAAGTAACTGGACCCTTATTTAAAGAGAGAAGACTGTATTTGAAGCCTGCATAAGAGATTTATATAAAGAACTTTATTTTCCTAAATACAGCCTTGTGTCTCTGTGTGGTGGGGTGGTGATTATTGTGTGGGATATCTTGAACGCTTAACCTAATGCCCTCTGGGATCTAGCCTGACTGCTCGCGCCACGTTACCTAGAGGGTGAGCAGGGGTTATTTTTAAAGAGGTAATCCTACGCCCTGACTTAGATGAAAAGGGTCCCTGCTTGTCACAAGTGCATACCTGCGCCAACCAGAGACCCCGGATTCTAACATTGGTGGCAGCGTTGAGGATTTACGGATTTGCGTTCTTGGTGTCTGCGCAGTGATTACTAGCCACTGCACAGTGAGGACAGTCCAGTAGCTTGAGCCACAGAACTTTAAAATTAATTTTCGCTTGCCAAGTAAAAAAGATCCCTTGCGGTTGAAGCCATGCCGGGCTCAAACAGCACAGAGAATACAGCATCTGGAACCTCTGAGAGAGAGGAACTGGAATGGGATGAGTCGAAACTGGATAAATACACGAGAGACCAACTCAAGCATTTCTGCAAGAAGTTCAAGGTTCCACGCAAAGGATGCACAAACAAAGCACACTTCTACACGGCGCTGAGAGCCTGGATGGAATCAAGGGGTGCAGCTGAGGATGTTGTACCTGAGGTTGACCTAGTGGAACCAGCGGAGAGCATCCGTAGTCTTGGCAGAGGCCTGTCGCCAGAGGAGCTGGCAGACAGACAGGCTGCAAGAGAGCAAGAGGTCACTTTGGCAAAGCTGAAATTAAATGGCCAATTGGAGCTAGAGAGCAAGAAAATGGCTCTTGAAGAAAGAAGAATGGAATATGACCTGAAAATGAGGGAGCTGGAGTTAAAGGCCAAAAGTTTGGACAACCCTCCCTCTGGTTGCAGCGCAACGCCGGTGCAGGTAGAGTCAAGGGTGTACATGCCTAAAGATGTAGTTAAGGAATACTTTAAGAATGACGACATAGGGCAATGGTTCAAGGCCTATGAGGTAGCCATGTCTTCCCACCGGGTCCCTGAGAGAGATTGGGGAGCGGGTTGTGGGGGCGGTTCCTCAGTGAGGGGCGGGACACACTGTTAGATTTGCCCTCGGATGTCTACAATTCTTACCCCCACATGAAGGAAGCTTTAAGGAATAGATATGGGCTCACTCCTGAATTATATAGACAGAGGTTCAGGGGGTGTACCAAGATTGCGGGGAGTACGTATGTGGAGTATGTGACCTTTTTCTGCAGAGCACTGGATGGCTGGGTGAAGGGTAGCAAAGTTGATGATTACCAAGGTCTCTTTGATTTAACTGCATGGGAGCACTTGTCGCTTAATTGTTTTCCTGAGCTACGCCAACACCTGATAGATAGCAAGCTGACTAACCCTAGGAAGCTTGCTGAAGAGGCGGACCGCTGGGTCAGCACCAGGGTCCACAAGGGTCAAGTGGGAGACTGCGCCAAGGGTGGGCAGGGTCCCCAGCAGAAGAGTGGGGGGGACAGGGGAAAACAGAAAGGGTTTCCAAAAGGCCCCCAAAGTAATACCCAAGGGAACCAGCAGAAAGGTTCTCAGCCTCCCCCACCCCCGAAGCCGACAGGGGCCCCGACAGGTAAACCTGTTCCCAAGGGGCCCCCTCAATGTTATAAATGTGGTGAACTAGGTCACTTTGCCAGTGATCCCAAGTGTCGCCAGTATGTGAAACCAGCACCCACTGGTGCTCTACCGAAGCAAGTGGCTACAGTAGCCTTTGGGGAGGAGGTAGAAGTCCCAGGTGGGTGGGACCCCGTCCAGCTGACCTTAGTCTCACTAGGAGACAGTGAGATGGTCCCCAACGCCGACTTGCCCTCTAACACTAAGAAATATGGGCAAGTGGTGACCGTCAATGGGAAGAAGGTAGAGGCTTTTCGAGACACAGGCGCCAGTGTGACTGCAGTGCGGCAGCACCTGGTATCTCAAGAGCAGGTTGTACCCCATGCCTATTGTCGGGTTGTCAATGCTGACAACACAGAGAGTCATTGTCCAATGGCTCAAGTTCCCTTTGAGTGGGGGGGGGGGGGGTCTCTGGTACTCTGCAAGTCGCTGTGAGAACTGCCATGCCTGTAGACTGTCTCCTAGGGAATGATTTGGAGAGCTCCCCTTGGGAAAAGGTGGAGAAGACAGCTCACCTGCGGATGGTGGGTTTACCTGATTGGGCGTGCGTGAACACCCGGTCGATGGCAGCCAGTAGGGGTGTTGAAGGGACCTTGGAGCCTGAGGGAGAGGCCCAGGAACCGGCTCTAGGGAGAGGGCGCAGGAGCCACGGGAAACCGGCTCCTAAAGTTCCCACGGCCCAGGAGGAAGCAGACCTTGAGGGGGATGCCCTGGAGCCCACCGGGGAACAGATAGCCGAACTGAGCTGACCCATTGGCAGCAAGAAGGAGGCCCCACCAGGGAGGAATTCTGCAGGGAGCAGAAAGAGTGCCCCTCTCTAGTGGGTATGCGGCAGCAGGCTGCAGCCCAGGCCAATGGTGATCAGTCCGGTACTCACTTAATCCACTGGGAGAACGACCTCCTGTACTCAGAGCCTAAGGTTGCTGAATCTGGGTCAGCCCGTGCACTGGTGGTACCCCAGAAGTTCAGAGCCTTCCTACTTGGGCTGGCTTACGACGTTCCGTTAGCAGGGCATTTGGGGCAGGACAAGACCTTCGAAAGGCTTGTCACCCACTTTTATTGGCCTCAAATGCGCAGGAGTTCTGACACTCACTGCAGGACATGCCAGACTTGCCAGGCAAGTGGCAAAAGTGGAAGGAAGCTGAAGGCTCCACTCCAACCTTTCCCTGTGGTCAGTACCCCATTCCAGCGAGTGGGGATTGACATTGTGGGGCCACTGGACCCCAAGACAGCCATGGGCAACAGGTTTATCCTGGTCTTGGTGGACCATGCCACCCGGTACCCTGAAGCCATCCCTCTGAGAACAGTGACGGCCCCTGTGAGAAGTTGGCCTGATATATGATGTCACTAGTTCTAGTGTACACCCTGTATCAGTCCAAACAACCCTTATGGTGATTGGTTGTAAAGTCAACCTTATAGACCACCTATCCTAGTGGTAGCATGGACAAGAGCAGTCTTAGGCTAAACTCTGAATGGCATGTGAAGCCAGCTGTTATACCATATGTAATCCCTTGAATACCAAATGAAAGGACACCACAACAGATATATATAAAAATAGAATGTATTTATTCTAGTCAAACCCTCAGCACTCTTTATGAGATTCGAGGTAAGTACAACACAGTCTTATTTAAGCATACATTAAGTCACACAGGTAAGTAATACAGTTAGGCCCTAGGGGCCACGCAAACCATATACTAAGTAAGCGGTATAAGGACCACTGTCACGGAAATAGGATAGGCCTAGGCCTAGGGAATCGCTGGGGCTACACTATACTACCCAAGGTTAGGAAGTGGGAGGCCCACGGGATTAAGGTGCAGAGTGGAAACACTCACGCGTAATGCGTATAATCGATAGAAATAGTACAGTTTAGAATTAATAAGATTTAGGACACTTCTGGAGTAGCTAGGAAGTCGAGACTTGAGAACTAGACACTAGGATAGTCAATACCCTGATGACCACCGGAGTACCCAAGTTACCTAGCCCACGGGCTGCGGGTGCATAGGTGTGAACTTGCGTCGGGTTTCGTCGTCGACTCCTATGGATGCCTGAAGGAAAGATGCTGACAGGCAGTCAGTGAAGAGTGTCCGGTGGATCCCAAGGCCGGGATCAAAAAGGAAGGATACCTGCAAGCAGAAGGGACAGAGTCTGGGTCACTAGCCAGTGACCACGTGGAACCAGGAAGGAACCAGGCGATGTCGGGAGATTGCAGGTGAAGAGGTGAAGCTCGTCGCAGCAGCCACGGGTACCAGGAGACGTCGAGGACAACCAGGACCAGGAGGCGAGCTGTCCCATGAAGGCTCTTGCTGTCGGCGGCGTCGAAGTCGAAGTAGGACCCACCAAGCCATGGCAAGCGGAACCCACGAAGAATGGAGGACTTGCTTCTGGTGCAGACCAGGAAGGTCTGGGGTGCTTCTCGTTTACAGAGGAGCAGGAGCCTGTCTGGAGGAGCCAAACCAGCAGTGGAAAATTGAAGGTGTGTCGTCGCAAAGGTTGCTAGCCAACGGGCAAGCAGCCGGACAGACACGGCAAGCAGGAAAATGCAGAAGGGCCCCACGCAGGACTCGTGGAGTGTGGGGGGATGATCTTCGGTGCAGATGGTGCTTGGGGTTGGGGCTTCTCAATCCCCGGTGCACAACCTCGAGGATGCCTCAGAAGCTGCGCTGGAAGATACTCGCCACTTTTCCCAGGTACCCACGTCTCTCGTCGCCTCCACGGATCTCAGCTCGGCTGTGGATGTGGATCAGGGTCGGAGAAGTCAGGCTCTGCAGTCGGTCCCTCGTAGAACTTCAGCAAAGCAAAGGGTAAGTCTCTTGATGGTGCCTGTTCGCACAGGGTGGCCACTCCTTGGCCACAAGGGAGATTCTTCAGTCTTCTTCTTTCGTCGAATTTCGAAGGTCCAGAGTTTCTGTTCAAGTTGCAGGTTCAGGATAATCTAATCTCCTGGGGCCCAGCTACCACACTTATACTAATCTGGGTTGCTGGGTTGCCTGCTAGGTCACGCCTTATGGGTGGGACCTGGGAGGGGGGTGGTTACACCCCCTTCCCTTTGTCCAGTTTCGCGCCAGGACTGGGGCTGGAGTGCCCCAGCACCGGTTTGAACTGGACTATGCATGGGACACCTTGTGTGCCCCAGGCAGTGTCTCGTTTCTTTCATCCCTCCCTGCCCCTATACACTAAGGCCTGTCTGGGGTGGTGCTTGCACCTCCCAAGGCAGGAAGCCTATTGTCCAAGCCTCCCGTGCCGGGATCACTCCCAGCAGCAGGAGGTCAGACTTGTGTCGTGGCAGCAGCATCCATTTTGTGATGCTGGGGCTCTGGTTAACTTTAACCGGGTAAGTAGGTTTCAACATGTCTTCTCCCTCTAGAAGGGAGGGATAATATCCTCATCACCAGAAATGGGATGGGGGTATTATTCCAAAGTGTTATACACCTTACACAACATGTTTTGATAAAGCCAAACCATAGTTACCATAACCGTTTAAGATTATAAGGTACTTTAAGAGTATATGGTAGGCTATATCATAGAACAGCTATAAGGACATGGTTACGAAAGCTGCAGACAGGCTCAGCTCATGCTAGAGCACTATCTCACATGTTACGAAGCACTCTGCCTCCAGGATTGTTAAGGCCTGTCATAGGAGTGGCTGATAGGTACACATGTGTCTATATATAAGGTAGGTATAGGAATACTACACCTAAGCAAGGGGTGATTACACGACCTTGCCCCAGCTGAGTGATCAGCCAGTTGTGTCATAATGGAAGGCCAGGCCAGGGGTGGCATAATACATGCTGCAGCCCCTTGTAGGCCTAGGGTACACCAATGCCCTGGGTACCTAAGGTACACTGTACAGGGGCCAATAAGGTGATCCTATCCAATTGGGTTTTGCACCTAAAGTACATAGTATTAATTTAGAGAGAGAACCGCAGGGCTGTGGGTCTGATTAGCAGGCCCACAGCCACATCTAAGTCGAAAACCAGTAGAGCAAAAAGTGGGGGTGAACATAGAAAGCAGACCCTACTCTCCTACACAACACCCCCCCCCAAACTTAGGGACATTAAACTAACCTTGACCAGTTGAGTCTTCATGTTCTAAGTGGAAATATCTGGAGAGTCCATCTGCATTGGCATGGTCAGTCCCAGGTCTATGTTCCACTGTGAAGTCCATCTCCTGTAGGGAAATGGACCACCTAAGAAGTTTGGGATTTTCACCCTTCATCTGATTTAGCCACAAGAGGGGCTTATGGTCTGTCTGAATCTTGAAGTGAGTGCCAAACAAGTATGGCCTCAGCTTCTTCAGGGCCCAAACCACAGCAAAGGCCTCCCTCTCAATAGCTGACCAACGTTTCTCTCTAGGGGTCAGCCTTCTACTTATAAAAGCAATGGGCTGGTCTTGACCATCTATATTAAGTTGTGAAAGAACAGCTCCCACACCCAACTCAGAAGCATCTGTCTGGACAATAAGCTCTTTGGAGTAGTCTGGACTTTTCAGAATAGGTGCACTGCACATGGCCTGCTTCAGGTCATCAAATGCTTTTTGACAGCTTACTGTCCACTGAACTTTCTTTGGCATTTTCTTGGAGGTCAAGTCATTAAGTGGTGTCACAATGGACCCATAGTTCTTAACAAACTTTCTGTAGTACCCAGTCAGGCCCAAGAAAGCTCTGACCTGAGTCTGGGTAGTTAGAGGAGTCCAGTCCTTTATGGCCTGGATCTTGCTCTCCAGTGGTTGAACCTGACCCCCACCAACTAGGTGGCCCGAGTACACAACCTTGCTCTGCCCTATCTGGCACTTAGTGGCCTTGATAGTGAGGCCTGCCTTTTGCAGGGCCTCTAAAACATTCCTCAGGTGGACCAGGTGATCCTCCCAGGTGGAGCTAAAGACAGCAATATCATCAAGATAAGCTGCACAGTAGTCATCCAACCCAGTAAGGACTTGATTCACCAGCCTTTGGAAAGTGGCAGGTGCATTCTTCAAACCAAAGGGCATTACCACAAATTGATAATGTCCTCCTGGGGTTGAGAAAGCAGTGTTTGCCTTTGCATTCTCAGCTAGTCTGATCTGCCAGTAGCTTGCTGTCAGGTCAAATGTGCTCAAAAACTTAGCAGCTGCCAGTCTGTCAATGAGCTCATCTGCCCTAGGTATTGGGTGGGCATCTGTCGTAGTGACAGCATTGAGAACTCTGTAGTCCACGCAAAACCTCATCTCTCTCTTACCATCTTGGGTGTGAGGTTTTGGCACAAGAACTACAGGACTAGCCCAAGGGTTCTCTGAAGGTTCAATGACTCCCAGCTCCAACATCTTTTGTACCTCAACTTTTATGCAGTCCCTGACATGTTCAGGTTGCCTGTAGATTTTACTCTTCACAGGCAGACTGTCACCAGTGTCCACCTCATGGGTGCACCAGTTTGTCTGACTTGGGGTCAGAGAGAACATATGTCTGTAGGATTGCAGAACTTGTCTGCAGTCCTGTTGCTGATGGACAGTGAGGCTGTCAGAAAAGACCACACCATCAACTGAGCCATTATCAGGGTTCTGAGTCAACAGGTCTGGGAGAGGGTCACTCTCTTCCTCCTGCCCCTCATCTGTAGCCATGAGTAAGCCCATGTCTGCCCTGTCAACATATGCCTTCAATCTGTTGACATGAAGCACCCTGTGGGGGCTTCTGGGAGTCCCAAGGTCCACCAAGTAGGCGACTTCTCCCTTTTGTTCAACAATAGTGTGGGGTCCAGACCATTTGTCTTGGAGTGCTGCTGGGGCCACTGGCTCCAACACCCACACTTTCTGCCCTGGCTGGTAAACAGTCAGCACAGCCTTTTGGTCATGCCAAGCTTGTTGGAGTTCTTGGCTTGCCTCAAGGTTTTTAGAAGCCTTCTTCATATACTCTGCCATCCTGGAGCGGAGACCAAGTACATAATCCACTATATCAAGTTTGGGTTGTCTGAGAGGTCTCTCCCATCCTTCCCTTACTAAACATAGGGGTCCTCTTACAGGATGCCCAAACAAAAGCTCAAAAGGGCTGTAGCCAACCCCCTTTTGTGGGACCTCTCTGTAAGCAAACAGAAGGCAAGGTAAAAGGATGTCCCATCTTTGCCTAAGCTTGTCTGGTAAACCTTTTATCATCCTCTTTAGGGTCTTGTTAAATCTCTCAAGAAGCCCATTGCACTGTGGGTGATAGGGTGTGGTGAACTTGTAGTTCACACCACACTCCTTCCACATTGCAGTCAAATATCCTGACATGAAGTTGGCACCTCTGTCAGAAATGACCTCCTTTGGAAAGCCCACTCTGGAGAATACTCCAAGTAGGGCCCTTGCCACAACAGGAGCTGTTGTGGTCCTCAGGGGAATAGCTTCTGGATACCTGGTGGCATGGTCCACTATCACCAGTATGAATCTGTGCCCAGATGCTGTTTGTGGGTCCATTGGTCCTACAATATCTATGCCCACTCTCTCAAAGGGAACCCCCACCACAGGTAGTGGTATGAGGGGGGCCTTTGTGGTGCCACCTGATTTGCCACTGGCTTGGCAGGTGACACAGGAGCGACAAAACTCCTTGGTATCTTCTGACATATGAGGCCAGTGAAAGTGAGGGACAAGCCTGTCCCAAGTCTTGTTCTGGCCTAAGTGTCCTGCAAGGGGAATATCATGGGCCAAGGTAAGAAGGAAGCCTCTGAACTTCAGTGGTATGACCAACCTCCTGGATGCACCAGGCTTGGGGTCTCTAGCCTCTGAATACAGCAGCCCTTCATCCCAATACACTCTATGGGTACCTTGAGCATTCCCTGCAGCCTCAGCAGCAGCCTGCTGTCTGAGGGGTTCAAGAGAGGGGCAGTCTAATTGTGCCTGCCTCAGATCTGCCCTTGAAGGTCCCCCTGTCCCAAGAAACTCAACCTGATCAGGTTCAAGTTCTTCTAGGACAGTTCCTTCAGGGCTCTCAGAATCATCCTCCTGTGAGGGCTGATCCACTACCTGAGGCAGGGGGGAAGGCACGGCCTTTTCCCTACTGCTCTTTCTCTTGGGTTGTGACTGGTCCATGGTTCCAGGATCCAGCACTTGTTCAGTGTTGCACTTTTTGGCCTGTGACCTGGTCACAGCAAGGACATGTGCATCTATCCCCGGCATTTCTGCATGGGCCCTATACTCCACTTCAAACCAAATTGAAGTTTCAAGATCATTGCCCAGTAAACACTCCACTAGAAGGACTGAACTAACAACAACTTTCTTGAGGCCAGTTACCCCTCCCCAGGAGAAGTTAACAATTGCCACACTATGGGAAGTAGTGGCATTGCTAGCGTTGGTCACTAGGTAATTCTCACCTAGCATGATCTGTCCAGGGTCCACAAAGGCAGGTGTCACCATTGTGACACTAGCCCCAGTGTCCCTGTAGGCCTGAGCCATTCTCTGGTTGATAAAAGGAGTCTGTCTGTACTTGCCCAGGTTACTGGGGCCTATAGTAGAGGACAAAGTTATGTCCCCATCACAGATCAGAACAGCCTGAGTAGGTATCCTGACTAGGCCAGAATCCTCCTCTGTTCCCAGGGTTAACCCTACTACACCCTTTTGCTGGGAACCACCACTTACAGCTGAACTAGGGGGTACAGTTGCCTTAGGGGCAATGGTGGCTGGGGGCTTATCCTTTTTGGTGCACTCACTAAACCAATGTGAGTTTGACTTACAATAGTTGCACCATGGTTTCTTTTGGCCATCTTTCTTCTTATCCTTTTTGGGACCACCCTCCCCCTGAGCCTTTTGGGGGCCTGGTGAAGACTTCTGGTCTTTTTGTTTCTGATCATTACCCTTCTGGTCTGCCTTTTTCTGATCACCGCCTTGGTTCTGGTTTTTCTGCTTAACTTTAGTCCTGACCCATCTATCTGCCTTCTTTCCCAATTCTTGGGGAGAAGTCAGATCAGAATCAATCAGGTGTTGATGCAGTAGCTGGTTTTGACAGTTGTTTAGGATTTGTTCTCTCATAATCAAATTATACAATCCTGTATAGTCCTTAACCTTACTTCCCAATAGCCAGCCTTCCAAAGCCTTAGTGGCACAATCTACAAAGTCAGTCCAGTCCTGAGTCTGTGTCTTCTGGGTATCCCTGAACAACAACCTGTATTGTTCAGTGGTTAGGCCAAACCCATCAATTAGAGCACTCTTCAGGACAATGTAATTGTCAGCATCCTCATCACTAACTGTGAGGAGCTTGTCTCTACCTTTCTCAGAGAAGGAGAGCCACAAGATAGCTGCCCACTGACTTTGGGGTACCTGCTGTACTTTGCAAGCTCTCTCCAAAACAGTTATCCATTTGTGGATGTCATCCCCACACTGGTAGGGAGGGCATAGGTCCTGTCTCTATCCTTAGGGATATTGCTGCCACCAATGGGTTCTAACCCACTTAACTTTTGCTCTCTAGCCAGAGCAAGCTTCTCCTTGGCAAGGGCAAGTTCTTCCCTCTCAATCCTTAGATTAGCTTCCCTCATTCTGGCTTCATGCTCCTTTCTCTGGGGGGAAGTCATTCCCCTGTGAGAAGAGGCATTAGAGATGTTAGAGACATGGGAGTGGATGGATTCCCTTGAAGGGGATCTGTCTCTCCTGTTTCTCTGGTTAAGCCCACTTGGGGGTCTGTATGGGGGGCCTCCTTGCAGACTCCCATGTAAGCTTAGGTTAGCCTGGCTAAGTCTTCCTACTTTGCCCTGGCTGTCTACCTCCTCATCTGAAGTCCCATCTGACTCATCTGTAGTGGGTAGACCCTCCCCTGTACCTAGGGTACCAGCCTGGGAGGCCCTAAGAGCATCATACTCGTCTAGGATCTCTACTAGCTGAAGGAGGGTAGGGTTTGCACCCTGTTTTAACTTTCTGGAGGTACACAATTGTCTCATCTCCTGAAAAGTTAGGGTATCATAGCTAGAGGGGATCTTTCTCAGACCTACCCCTCCTGAGAGAGAATCTCCTTGATCTCCTCCCAGAGACATGATCTAGTGAGGGTGTGGTGTGTGCACCTACCTACACTATTTGTATCTACTAAACCTCTCTAGTAGTTGTAGTCAGGGTGTGTTAGGCCCTTCAACCTACAACAACTAAGTCCAGTAGGACTTAAGTATTATAATCTATGTTATATGTACCTAAACAATATCTGTGTGATCTTTCAATTTAGTATCTCAAGATTATAATGGTATTACAACAGCAAGCTCAGATCCCAACCGCTGCTCACCAATGTGAGAAGTTGGCCTGATGTATGATGTCACTAGTTCTAGTGTACACCTTATATCAGTCCAAACAACCCTTATGGTGATTGGTTGTAAAGTCAACCTTATAGACCAGCTATCCTAGTGGTAGCATGGACAAGAGCAATCTTAGGCTAAACTCTGAATGGCATGTGAAGCCAGCTATTATACCATATATAATCCCTTGAATACCAAATGAAAGGACACCACAACAGATATATATATAAAATAAAGTGTATTTATTCTAGTCAAACCCTCAGCACTCTTTATGAGATTCGAGGTAAGTACAACACAGTCTTATTTAAGCATACATTAAGTCACACAGGTAAGTAATACAGTTACCTAGGGGCCACGCAAACCATATACTAAAGAAGTGGTATAAGGACCACTGTCACGGAAATAGAATAGGCCTAGGCCTAGGGAATCGCTGGGGCTACACTACACTACCAACAGTTAGGAAGTGGGAGGCCCACGGGATTCAGGTGCAGAGTGGAAAACATCACGCGTAATGCGTATAATCGATGGAAATAGTACAGTTCTGAAATAAGCAGTTTTTGGACACTTCTGGGATAGCTAGAAAGTCGAGACTCAGAAACTAGACCCTAGGATAGTCAATACCCTTGTGAGCACCGAAGTACCCAAGTTACCTAGCCCACGGGCTGCGGGTGCATAGGTGTGAACTTGCGTCGGGTTTCGGCATGGACTTCTATGGATGCCTGAAGGAAAGTTGCTGACAGGCAGTCAGTGAAGAGTGTCCGGTGGATCCCAAGGCCGGGATCAAGAAGGAAGGATACCTGCAAGCAGAAGGGACAGAGTCTGGGTCACTAGCCAGTGACCATCTGGAACCAGGAAGGAACCAGGCGATGTCGTGAAGATGCAGGTGAAGAGGTGAAGCTTGTCGCTGCAGCCATGGGTACCAGGAGACGTCGAGGACGACCAGGACCAGGAGGCGAGCTGTCCCACGAAGGCTCTTGCTGTCGGCGGCGTCGAAGTCGAGCTAGGACTCACCAAGCCTTGGCAAGCGGAACCCACGAAGAATGGAGGACTTGCTTCTGGTGCAGACCAGGAAGGTCTGGGGTGCTTCTCTTTTGCAGAGGTGCAGGAGCCAGTCTGGAGGAGCCAAACCAGCAGTGGAAATTCAAAGGTGTGTCGTCGCAAAGGTCGCTAGCCAACGGGCAAGCAACCGGACAGACGCGGCAAGCAGGAAAATGCAGAAGGGCCCCACGCAGGACTCGTGGAGTGTGGGGGGCTGATCTTCGGTGCAGATGGTGCTTGAGGTTGGGGCTTCTCAATCCCCGGTGCACAACTTCGAGGGTGCCTCAGAAGCTGCGCTGGAAGATGCTCACCACTTTTCCCAGGTAGCCGGTCCTACGTCTCTCGTCGCCTCCACGGATCTCCGCTCGGCTGTGGATGTGGATCAGGGTCGGAGAAGTCTGGAAGTCAAGGCTCTGGTCGGGCTCTGCAGTCGGTCCCTCGTAGTACTTCAGCAAAGCAAAGGTTAAGTCTCTTGATGGTGCCTGTTTGCACAGGGTAGCCACTCCTTGGCCACAAGGGAGATTCTTCAGTCTTCTTCTTTCGTCGAATGTCAAAGGTCCAGAGTTTCTGTTCAAGTTGCAGGTTCAGGATAATCTAATCTCCTGGGGCCCAGCTACCACTCTTATACTAATCTGGGGGGCTGGGTTGCCTGATAGGTCAAGCCTTATGGGTGGGACCTGGGAGGGGGTGGTTACACCCCCTTCCCTTTGTCCAGTTTCGCGCCAGGACTGGGGCTGGTGTGCCCCAGCTCGGGTTTGAACTGGACTATGCATGGGACACCTTGTGCGCCCCAGGCAGTGTCTCGTTTCTTTCATCCCTCCCTGCCCCAATACACTAAGGCCTGTCTGGGGTGGTGCTCGCACCTCCCAAGGCAGGAAACCTATTGTCCAAGCCTCCCGTGCTGGGATCACTCCCAGCAGCAGGAGGTCAGACTTGTGTCGTGGCAGCAGCATCCATTTTGTGATGCTGGGGCTCTGGTTAACTTTAACTGGGTAAGTAGGTTTCAACATGTCTTCTCCCTCTAGAAGGGAGGGATAATATCCTCATCACCAGAAATGGGATGGGGGTATTATTCCAAAGTGTTAGACACCTTACACAACATGTTTCGATAAAGCCAAACCATAGTTACCATAACCGTTTAAGATTATAAGGTACTTTAAGAGTATATGGTAGGCTATATCATAGAACAGCTATAAGGACATGGTTCCGAAAACTGCACACAGGCTCAGCTCATGCTAGAGCACCATCTCACATGTTACCAAGCACTCTCCCTCCAGGATTGTTAAGGCCTGCCATAGGAGTGGCTGATAGGTACACATGTGTCTATATATAAGGTAGGTATAGGAATACTACACCTAAGCAAGGGGTGATTACACGACCTTGCCCCAGCTGAGTGATCAGCCAGTTGTGTCATAATGGAAGGCCAGGCCAGGGGTGGCATAATACATGCTGCAGCCCCTGGTAGGCCTAGGGTACACCTATGCCCTGGGTACCTAAGGTACACTGTACAGGGGCCAATAAGGTGATCCTATCCAATTGGGTTATGCATCTAAAGTACATAGTATTAATTTAGAGAGAGAACAGCAGGGCTGTGGGTCTGATTAGCAGGCCCACAGCCACATATAAGTCGAAAACCAGTAAAGCAAAAGCAAAAAGTGGGGATGAACATAGAAAGCAGACCCTACTCTCCTACACCCTTCCCCAGCGCACGGACCCTCGGCTGGCTTACAGGACGGGGGCTCCAGCACCATGGGACACTGGGACGGAGCACAAGCCCCGGGTCCGGGCCCAGCCTCCGAACCCTAGCCAGGCTGGGGAGAGCCTCCCCGGGCCCCGGTGGACACCCTTTCCCAGCGCACGGACCCTCGGCTGGCTTGCAGGACGGGGGGCTCCCGCACCCTGGGTCACTGGGACGGAGCACAAGCCCTTGGTCCGGGCCCAGCTTCCGAACCCTAGCCAGGCCAGGA
>NC_140579.1:1230722110-1230749610 GCF_964204655.1 Triturus cristatus
CCCGCCTGATCCAAGGGCTCGGGGACAGCGGCTGGGCCTCAGGCACGGGGAGGACCGACGGAGCTCTCGGGCCCGGGCGCCCCGGGGGGAGGACTGCCCGGGACCCGTGGAGCCCGACCCTGGGCACTTTGCCACGCCGCGGGACGGAGGAGGGAAGCCCCGGACGCCTGGGAGGATGTTGCCCGGGCGTAGTCCATCTGGTCCCCGGCAAAGAACCGCCAGCCCCGGAGGGGTCTTCAGGCACACCCTGCCCCTACTAATCCGGAGGAAGGCTACACCCCTCCTTGTAACCCGCGCGCTCCGAGTGACGGAGGGGACCCTAGGCGCGGATGCGCCCGGCCTCCTGGAGCCCTGGCTGGGATCCGGGAGGCGAATGGACCTTCATCGGGACTACCAGGCCGGCCCGGCCATCTGGTCGCCCCATTGGAAAGCATTGCGCGCAACCAGGTGGCTGAGGGGAAAGGAGCGACCAGATGGCCGGTGTAGGAGAGTAGGGTCTGCTTTCTATGTTCACCCCCACTTTTTGCTTTTGCTTCACTGGTTTTCGACTTAGATGTGGCTGTGGGCCTGCCAATCAGACCCACAGCCCAGCTGTTCTCTCTCTAAATTTATACTATGTACTTTAGGTGCATAACCCAATTGGTTAGGATCACCTTATTGGCCCCTGTATAGTGTACCTTAGGTACCCAGGGCATAGGTGTACCCTAGGCCTACCAGGGGCTCCAGCATGTATTGTGCCACCCCTGGCCTGGCCTTCCATTATGACACAACTGGCTGATCACTCAGCTGGGGCAAGGTCGTGTAATCACTCCTTGCTTAGGTGTAGTATTCCTATACCTACCTTATATATAGACACATGTGTACCTATCAGTCACTCCTATGGCAGGCCTTAACAATCCTGGAGGCAGAGTGCTTGGTAACATGTGAGATGGTGCTCTAGCATGAGCTGAGCCTGTCTGCAGCTTTCGGAACCATGTCCTTATAGCTGTTCTATGATATAGCCTACCATATACTCATGAAGTACCTTATAATCTTAAACGGTTATGGTAACTATGGTTTGGCTTTATCAAAACATGTCGTTTAAGGTGTCCAACACTTTGGAATAATACCCCCCATACCATTTCTGGAAATGAGGATATTATTCCTCCCTTCTAGAGGGAGAAGACATGTTGAAACCTACTTACCCGGTTAAAGTTAACCAGAGCCCCAGCATCACAAAATGGATGCTGCTGCCACCGACACAAGTCTGACCTCCTGCTGCTGGGAGTCCTTCCAGCGAGGGAGGCTTGGACAATAGGTTTCCTTTCTTGGGAGGTGCGAGCACCACCCCAGACAGGATTTAGTGTATTGGGGCAGGGAGGGATGAAAGAAACTAGACACTGCCTGGCAAATCAGACTAGTTGAGAGTGCAAAGGCCAAAACTCCTTTCTCGACCCAGGAGGACATTATCAATTTGTGGTAATGCCCTTTGGTTTAAAGAATGCACCTGCCACTTTCCAAAGGTTGGTGAATCAAGTCCTTACAGGCCTGGATGACTACTGTGCAGCTTATCTTGATGATATTGCTGTCTTTAGCTCCACCAGGGAGGATCACCTGGTCAACCTGAGGTATGTTTTAGAGGCCCTGCAAAAGGCAGGCCTCACTATCAAGGCCACTAAGTGCCAGATAGGGCAGAGCAAGGTTGTATACCTGGGCCACCTAGTCGGTGGGGGTCAGGTTCAACCACTGGAGAGCAAGATCCAGACCATAAAGAACTGGACTCCTCCAATTACCCAGACTCAGGTCAGAGCTTTCTTGGGCCTGACTGGGTACTACAGAAAGTTTGTTAGGAACTATGGGTCCATTGTGACACCACATAATGACTTGACCTCTAAGAAGATGCCAAAGAAAGTTCAGTGGACAGTAAGCTGTCAAAAAGCATTTGATGACCTGAAGCAGGCCATGTGCAGTGCACCTATTCTGAAAAGTCCAGACTACTCCAAAGAGTTCATAGTCCAGACAGATGCTTCTGAGTTGGGTGTGGGAGCTGTTCTTTCACAACTGAATGTAGATGGTCAAGACCAGCCCATTGCTTTTATTAGTAGAAGGCTGACCCCTAGAGAGAAACGTTGGTCAGCTATTGAGAGGGAGGCCTTTGCTGTGGTTTGGGCCCTGAAGAAGCTGAGGCCATACTTGTTTGGCACTCACTTCAAGATTCAGACAGACCATAAGCCCCTCTTGTGGTTAAATCAGATGAAGGGTGAAAATCCTAAACTTCTTAGGTGGTCCATTTCCCTACAGGGGATGGACTTCACAGTGGAACATAGACCTGAGACTGACCATGCCAATGCAGATGGACTCTCCAGATATTTCCACTTAGAACATGAAGACCCAACTGGTCAAGGTTAGTTTAATGTCCCTAAGTTTGGGGGGGGGGTTGTGTAGGAGAGTAGGGTCTGCTTTCTATGTTCACCCCCACTTTTTGCTTTTGCTTCACTGGTTTTCGACTTAGATGTGGCTGTGGGCCTGCCAATCAGACCCACAGCCCAGCTGTTCTCTCTCTAAATTTATACTATGTACTTTAGGTGCATAACCCAATTGGTTAGGATCACCTTATTGGCCCCTGTATAGTGTACCTTAGGTACCCAGGGCATAGGTGTACCCTAGGCCTACCAGGGGCTGCAGCATGTATTGTGCCACCCCTGGCCTGGCCTTCCATTATGACACAACTGGCTGATCACTCAGCTGGGGCAAGGTTGTGTAATCACTCCTTGCTTAGGTGTAGTATTCCTATACCTACCTTATATATAGACACATGTGTACCTATCAGTCACTCCTATGGCAGGCCTTAACAATCCTGGAGGCAGAGTGCTTGGTAACATGTGAGATGGTGCTCTAGCATGAGCTGAGCCTGTCTGCAGCTTTCGGAACCATGTCCTCATAGCTGTTCTATGATATAGCCTACCATATACTCTTAAAGTACCTTATGATCTTAAACGGTTATGGGAACTATGGTTTGGCTTTATCAAAACATGTTGTGTAAGGTGTCTAACACTTTGGAATAATACCCCCATACCATTTCTGGCAATGAGGATATTATTCCTCCCTTCTAGAGGGAGAAGACATGTTGAAACCTACTTACCCGGTTAAAGTTAACCAGAGCCCCAGGATCACAAAATGGATGCTGCTGCCACAGACACAAGTCTGACCTCCTGCTGCTGGGAGTCCTTCTAGCGAGGGAGGCTTGGACAATAGGTTTCCTGCCTTGGGAGGTGCGAGCACCACCCCAGAAAGGATTTAGTGTATTGGGGCAGAGAGGGATGAAAGAAACTAGACACTGCCTGGGGCACACAAGGTGTCCCATGCATAGTCCAGATCAAACCGGCGCTGGGGCACTCCAGCCCCAGCTCTGGCGCAAAACTGGACAAAGGAAAGGGGGTGTAACCACTCCCCTTCCTGGTCCCACCCATAGGAGGGACCTTGCAGGTAGCCCAGCCCACTAGCCCAGTATATCAGTAGGTAGCTGAGCCCTGCTAAATTAGATTAACCTGAATCTGCAACTTGAACAGAGACTCTGGACCTTCGACATTCGACCTCAGGAAGAAGACTGAAGAAATCTCCCTTGTGGCCAAGGAGTGACCACCCTGGGCAACCAGGCACCATCCAGCGACCGCTGCTTGCTTTGCGACTGATCCTACGAGGGACGACTGCAGAGACTGACCAGCGCCGAGACTTCCAGACACCTCTGACCCAGATCCACATCTACAGCGAAGCTGAAACCCGTGGAGGCGACGAGGGACGTGGGACCGGCGACTTGGGAATAGTGGCTAGTAACTGACTAGCGCGACTTCTGAGGCTTCCTCGAGGCTGTGCTTGGGGAATTGAGAAGCCCCCATCCCGAGCACCATCTGCAAAGAAGATCAGCTACCCACACTTCACGTGTTCTGCGTGGGGCCCTTTTGCACCTGAGTTGCTCGACGTGTTTTCCGGTTGCTGGCCCGTTGGCTAGTGACCTCTGCAACGACGAACCTTTGTTTTCACCTTGCTGGTCCGGCTCCTCCAGACTGGCACCCACTCCTCTGTAAAAGAGAAGCACCCCAGACCTTCCTGGTCTGCACCAGAAGCAAGTCCTCCATCCTGCGTGGGTTCCGCTTGCCAAGGCTTGTTGGGTCCTAACATGACATCGACGCTGCCGACAGCAAGAGCCTTCGTGGGACAGCTCACCTCCTGGTCCTGGTCGTCCTCGACGCCTCCTGGTACCCGTGGCTGCTGCGACAAGCTTCACCTCTTCACCTGCATCTGCACGACATCGCCTGGTTCCTTCCTGGTTCCTTCCCGGCTCCTGGCTGGTGACCTAGACTCTGTCCCTTGTGCTTGCAGGTATCCTTCTTTCTTGATTCCATCCTTGGGATCCACCGGACACTCTTCACTGACTGCCTGTCAGCAACTTTCCTTCAGGCATCCATAGGAGTCCACGACGAAACCCGACGCAAGTTCACAACTATGCACCCGCAGCCAGTGGGCTAGGTAACTTGAGTACTCCGGTGCTCACAAGGGTATTGACTATCCTAGGGTCTAGTTTCCGAGTCTCGACTTCCTAGCTATTCCAGAAGTGTCCTAAAACTGTTAAATTCTAAAAAGTTCTATTTCTATCGACTTTTACGCATTACGCGTGAGTGTTTCACTCTGCACCTGAATCCCGTGGGCCTCCCACTTCCTAAACTTTGGTAGTATAGTGTAGCCCCAGCGATTCCCTAGGCCTAGGCCTATCCTGTATTCGTGACAGTGGTCCTCATACCACTTACTTAGTATATGGTTTGCGTGGCCCCTAGGGCCTAACTGTATTACTTACCTGTGTGACTTAATGTATGCTTAAATAAGACTGTGTTGTACTTACCTCGAATCTCATAAAGAGTGCTGAGGGTTTGACTAGAATAAATACATTCTATTTTTATATATATCTGTTGTGGTGTCCTTTCATTTGGTATTCAAGGGATTACATATGGTATAACAGCTGGCTTCACATGCCATACAGAGTTTAGCCTAAGACTGCTCTTGTCCATGCTACCACTAGGATAGCTGGTCTATAAGGTTGACTTTACAACCAATCACCATAAGGGTTGTTTGGACTGATACAAGGTGTACACTAGAATTAGTGACATCATATATCAGGCCAACTTCTCACATTGGTGAGCAGCGGTTGGGATCTGAGCTTGCTGTTGTAATACCATTGTAATCTTGAGTTACTAAATTGAAAGATCACACAGATATTGTTAGGTACATATAACATAGATTATAAATACTTAAGTCCTACTGGACTTAGTTGTTGTAGGTTGAAGGGCCTAGCACACCCTGACTACAAGTACTAGAGAGGTTTAGTAGATACAACTAGTGTAGGTAGGTGCACACACCACACCCTCACTAGATCATGTCTCTGAGAGGAGATCAAGTTGATTCTCTCTCAGGAGGGGTAGATCCTAGAAAGATCCCCTCTAGATATGATACCCTAACTTTTCAGGAGATGACATAATTGTGTACCTCCAGAAAGTTAAAACAGGGTTCAAACCCTACCCTCATTCAGCTAGTGGAGATCCTAGAGGAGTATGATGCTCGTAGGTCCTCCCAGGCTAGTACCCTAGGTACAGGTGAGGGTCTACCCACTACAGATGAGTCAGATGGGACTTCGGAAGATGAGGTAGAAAGCCAGGTCCAAGTTGGGAGACTTAGTCAGGCTAACTTAAGCCTACATGGGAGTCTGGCTGGGGCCCCCCATTCAGACCCTCAAGTGGGCTTAACCAGAGAAGCAGGAGAGACAGATCCCCTTCAACGGAATCTGTCCACTCCCATGTCTCTAATAGCTCCAATGCCTCTTCTCACAGGGGAATGACTTCTCCACAGAGAAAAGAGCATCAGGCCAGAATGAGGGAAGCCAATCTGAGGATTGAGAGGGAAGAACTTGCCCTTGCCAAGGAGAAGCTTGCTCTGGCCAGAGAGCAGAAGTTAAGTGGGTTAGATCCCACTGGTGGCAGCAATATCCCTAAGGATAGAGACAGGACCTATGATAATAGAAACCTGAGCAAGATTGTCCCTCCCTACAAGTGTGGGGATGACATCCACAAATGGATAACTGCTTTGGAGAGGGCTTGCAAAGTACAGCAGGTACCTCAAAGACAGTGGGCAGCTATCTTGTGGCTCTCCTTCTCTGAAAAAGGTAGAGACAAGCTCCTCACAGTTAGTGATGAGGATGCTGACAATTACACTGTCCTGAAGAGTGCTCTGATTGATGGGTTTGGCCTAACCACTGAACAATACAGGTTGTTGTTCAGGGATACCCAGAAGACACAGACTCAGGACTGGACTGACTTTGTAGATTGTGCCACTAAGGCTCTGGAAGGCTGGGTATTGGGTAGTAAGGTTAAGGACTATACAGGATTGTATAATTTGATCATGAGAGAACAAATCCTTAATAACTGTCAAAACCAGCTGTTGCATCAACACTTGATTGACTCTGACCTAACTTCTCCCCAGGAATTGGGAAAGAAGGCAGATAGGTGGTGTAGGAGAGTAGGATCTGCACTTGTGTTGCCCCCACTTTTTTTCTGATGTATACACTGGTTTCTGGCTATAGTCTGGCTGGGTCCCTTCTAATCAGGGCCCCAGTCTAACTGATCTCTCTAAACAACTTGGTGTGCATATTAGATGCACTAGTGATTGGATACTATGGTACCTTATGAGCCCCTAGTATATGGTACCTTAGGTACCTAGGGCATTGGTACTTCACAGGCCTACCAGGGGCTGCAGCATGTATTATGCCACCACTGGGAAGCACTCACAATCTGACACCACAGGCCTGCTACTGCAGCCTGTGTGAGGTAGTGTTAGCACTCCCCACTGAGGTATAGGTTCCTATATCTCACCATACACACACATATAAACCTATCAGTCACCCCTATGGTAGGCCGTATCAATCCCAAGGGCAGGGTGCATGGTTTACTATGTGAGGGGGTGCTTCTGCCTGAGCAGGACCCCTCTGCAGCTGGAAGAGTCTATTCTCTGCTGCTGTTTGTGGATGCGGTTAAACCATATACTCTTAAGTGCATTATAACCTCGCTGTAAATGCTAACTTTGGAATGACTGCATCAAAACATGTCGTGCTTGGTGTCAAACAACTTGGAATCCTACCCCCACACCAGTAACTGGTGTGGGAGTAGGATCCCAACCTTCTAGAGGGGACGACATGTACCCACTGTACTACACGGTAGAAATCATCTAGAGCCCTGGCATCACAAAATGGATGCCACCAGCACAGACACCGGGCTGCCCTCCTGCTGCTGACCGAAACTCGCAGTGGAGGGAGCCCAACAAAGGGTTTCCTGTCACAGGGAGGTGTCACCACCTCCCAGACAGGATTTAGTGTATTGGAGCTGGGTGGGTGCACTCTTAGAGTGCTTTGAAGTCCTGCACTGGGGAGCAGTAGGCTCCTCTGTGCATATGCCAGCTCAAACCGGTTCAGGGGCTACCTGCCCCTGCTCTGGCGTGAAACTGGACAAAGGGAAGTGGGCGTAACCACCCACTACCCTGACCCTCCTAGAGGAGTGGTCATAGAGCTAGTCCCTCCCATCTTTTCACTATAAGATACCACTCATTGCCAATGCAATTTAGATTACACCTGGACGACGCTCTACTAAGAAGAATCCTGGCCCTTCGACGTTCCACTATCTCTGGAAGACTGAAGAATCTCCCTTGGAGTCAAGGAGTGACTCCCCTGCTTGGCAGGCACCAAAACTCTTCAACAACGGTTGCAAACGTTACCGCTCCCGCCGGAGCCCGAAGTCCCTGCGTCCCCTGAAGCGGATTTCCTGACCTCTCGACGGCCATTTTGAGTCCCCAGCGAAGCTGTGGCGTCTGGACCTCACGAGTGATGAGGAACAGCAATACCAGGGAACCGTGCACTGATTTCGAGTGCAAGCCCTAATCTACGTCCAACGAAGTTGTGCTTTGGACCTCTTGTTGTCCAAGTCCCTAGCAGGTCTAGCACCGAAATTCAGTGGCCTACCCCATCCCGAGTGACCGTGGGCTGTTATTAAACGTTTCCTGCAAAGGCGTCTTCGCGGTTGCTTGCCCGTTGGCTAGTAACTCACTTGAAGACTTCCACATCGACTTTAAGGGCTCGCCTGGTTGCTCTGGGCCTGCCCTCACTTACCCTTGCTGGGTAAGTCCATCAGACCTTGCTGGTCTGCACCATTGCCAATCTTCACTCTACACGAGACTTGCAGTTGCCAAGGCTTGTTGGCTCCAATCCGGGTGCCGACACCGTCATCAGCTGCAGACGTCGTGGGAACCTCCGAAGCCAGCTGCTGGTCATCTTCGATCCCTCCTGGTCCTCGTGAGCGAAGAGACAAAACACCATCATCGACCTGAAGAGACGCGACTGCTGTGGTCATCCATCTTGCTGGCCACCGGTCACTGGCAAGTGACTCTGAACTCTGTCCCCTCAATTTCTAGGTCTTCTGCAACTCCAATCCATCGTCGGATTCGAACGGACACCTCTCCAGTCGTCACAAGCAGCAAGTCTTCAAGGATCTCCATTGAAAACAGCATCGCGACCCGACACCAAAGGACACCTATGCACCCGGCTTCCCTGGGTGAGGTAACTCGTGCACTCCGGTGCCCAAGTGTGTGTTGGCTCTCGAAATACTTACCCTGTAAGTTGCTTGCCTGTTGACTTTTGCGAAGTGCCCTAGAACTGTAAAATACAAACCGCGACATTTGCCATTGAAACGCATTGAAAACCCGCGTGTGTGTTTAGACACTGCACGCGTCTCCTGTGGGCTGATTACTTACCTGCTAACACTGCAGAAGTGAAGCCCCAGCAATTCCCAAGGCCCTAGGCCTCTTCATTTCGCAAGTCGAGTTTGTTAACCCATTATTTTAGTATATGGTCTGGTACGCCCCTAGGGCTACAGCCATATTTGTGCTTAATTTATTGAGAACTGTTGATCTTTTGAATGTTTACCTGGCTCTAATCTCATAAAGAGATTAGTAGAGTATATTTAGAAATAAATACATATATATTTGATATATATACCTGTGTGGTGTCTTTTCATTTGGTAATTCAAGAGATTATAAGGTAAAACAAGCTGCTTTACATTCCTCAGAGACTTAGCCTGAAGGCTGCTCTCCACAGCTACCACTAGGATAGCTTTCTTTAAAAGGTTGTCTTTAAACCTATCTACCAAGAGTCGAATTGGACTGGTGCAAGGTGGCCACTATAACTAGTGACCAGCATATGCCAGGCCAACTTCTCACATTGGTGGGCAGCGTGTGGGATTCCAGCTTGCCATTGTTTTACCAGAAAATCTCTATTTGAATTACTAACTGAAAACCACTTAAGGTACTCAAGGTACATATAAAGTCAAGCTAGTATCAATAAGTTCTACTGAACTTAGAGCTGTTTGTGAAGGGACAAGCACACCCTTGCTACAGCTCAAGCTAGGTCCAGTAGGCCTCAACTAGTGTAGGTAGTACAGCACTGCACAACACTAGTATGTCTCACCATGGTGGAGCCAGTGGGTCCACCCCATCTCAGTACAAAGATATAGCCTACACTGAACTGAAGGCCTTATGCTTTGAAAGACAACTGAGGGTGGGCAGGAGTCCCTCATCACAACACCTGATAGATCTGTTAGTAGCAGATGACCTGAGACAAGCTCTAGGAGCAAGTGGGTCTGCATCAGGGGGTGGTTCAAACATATTCTCTGGCTCTGATGATGAAAATCTAGATGACCTGGAGTCTGTGGTTGAAGGGCCAGACCCAGAAGGGTCTGAAGGGAACAGAAGAAGTCTCCCTAAGAGAACTGACAGAGTGGGAGGAAGGACCAGGTCCCCTTCAAGGGAATCTGACCATTCATACCACTCTGGAAGAGAATCTGTTACCCAGAGGAACTCCAACTTTCCCAGGGAGTCCTCCTCTGAAAGAAGGTTCAAGATGCTCCAGTATGAGGAAGCTAGGCTTGCCCTCAGAACCAAGCAATTGGCCTTAGATAGGGAAGCCTTCGAGCTCCAAAGAGCTTCTAAGAAGGAGGGGTTAGATACCCCTGGTGGCAGTAACAGTGTCCCTAGAGGCAGAGATTACATGCCAGATCATAGGAACCTGTCCAAGGTTGTTCCTCCCTACCAGAGTGGGGATGATATCCACAAATGGATAACTGCTATGGAGAGGGCCTGTAAAGTTCAACAGGTCCCCCAGAAACAGTGGGCAGCAATCTTGTGGCTCTCCTTTTCAGACAAAGGGAGAGACAAGCTCCTCACTGTTAGAGAAGAGGATGCTAATGATTATGAAGCCCTGAAGAGTGCTTTGATAGATGGGTTTGGCTTAACCACTGAACAGTACAGGTTGAAGTTCAGAGACACCCAGAAAGCACAGACTCAGGATTGGACTGACTTTGTTGATTGTGCAACCAAGGCTCTAGAAGGTTGGCTGGTGGGTAGTAGAGTAACTGACTTTAAGGGATTGTATAATCTTATAATGAGAGAACAGATCCTTAATAATTGCCAGAACCAGTTGTTGCATCAGTACCTGGTGGACTCTGATCTGACCTCTCCCCAAGAATTGGGAAAGAAGGCAGACAAATGGGTCAGAACCAGGGTGAGGCAGAAAAACCAGAACCAAGGTGGTGACACTAAGAAGCAAGATCCTAAAGGCTCAGATAAGGGTGGGGATAAATCTAAAGATCAGAAGTCTTCACAAGGGCCCCAAAAATCTGCATCTGGTGTGGAGTCACAATCTGCAAAAGGAAAAGGCCAAAAGAAGCCCTGGTGCAAATTCTGTAAACAGAAAGGGCACTGGACTTCTGACTGTACAAAGTCCAAAGACCAAACCACCACCACTCCAGCCCCTAAGGCAACTGTTCCCCCTAGTGCAGGAAGTGGTGGAGGTAATACTCAGAATAAGGGTGTAGTAGGGTTGACCCTGGGTTCTGATGTGGACTCTGGCCTAGTCAGAGTACCAACACAGGCAATGCTAGTTTGTGAGGAAGACCTTGATATGTCCTTCCTAGTGAGCCCCAGTAATCTGGGCAAATACAAACAGCAGCCTATCATAAATGGCAAACAGGCTTTGGCATTTAGGGACACAGGTGCTAGTGTCACCATGGTGGCAGAGGACCTAGTGGACCCTACACAGATCATCCTGGGTGAAATGTACCAGGTAACCAATACAAGCAACACCAGGACCAACCATAGCCTGGCAGTTGTGAATTTCTCCTGGGGAGGGGTAACTGGCCTCAAAAAGGTAGTAGTCAGTGCAGACCTCCCTGTCGAATGTTTGTTGGGCAATGATCTAGAGACTTCAGCCTGGTCTGAAGTAGAATTATGGACTCATGCTGAGATGTTGGGCATACCTGCAGAGGTATTTGCTGTGACCAGGTCACTAGCCAAAATGCATAAAGCTGAACCAGCTCTGGATCCTGAAACTATGGACCAGGTGCTACCCAAGAGGAAGAGCAGTAGGGTTAACGCTGGGCCTTCCCCTCTGTCTCAGATCTCAGATTCCCCTCCTGAGGGAGGAGAAGTAGAGCCTGTAGAAGGAACTGCCCCAGAGGAACTTGAGCCTGGTCAGGTTGAGTTCTTGGGGGCAGGGGGCCCTTCCAGGGAAGATCTGAGCAAAGAGCAACAGTGCTGCTCCACTCTTGAACCCCTCAGATAGCTGGCTGCTGCTGAGGCTGCTGGGAGTGCTAGTGGGTCCCATAAGGTTTATTGGGATGAGGGGCTCCTATATTCTGAGGCTAGAGATCCTACCCCTGGAGCCACCAGGAGGCTGGTAATTCCTCAGATGTTTAGGGGGTTCCTCTTGACCCTAGCACATGATATCCCATTGGCAGGACACTTGGGCCAAAACAAGACCTGGGACAGGCTTGTACCACATTTTCATTGGCCACACATGTCTGAAGACACAAAGGAGTTTTGTCGCTCCTGTGTCACTTGTCAAGCCAGTGGCAAGACAGGTGGCACCACAAAGGCCCCCCTGATACCACTACCTGTGGTGGGGGTTCCCTTTGAAAGGGTAGGGATTGACATTGTTGGTCCCCTTGACCCACCAACAGCATCTGGGCACAGATTTATACTGGTGGTAGTGGATCATGCCACCAGGTATCCAGAAGCTATACCCCTAAGGACTACCACAGCTCCTGTGGTAGCATGAGCCCTCATTGGAGTTTTCTCCAGAGTGGGTTTCCCAAAGGAGGTCATCTCTGACAGAGGTTCTAACATTATGTCAGGATATCTAACTGCAATATGGAAGGAGTGTGGTGTAAACTACAAATTCACTACTCCCTATCACCCACAATGCAATGGGTTAGTTGAGAGATTCAACAAAACCCTAAAGGGAATGATTAAAGGACTCCCAGAGAAGCTTAGGCGAAAATGGGACCTTTTACTTCCCTGCCTTCTGTTTGCATACAGGGAGGTTCCTCAGAAGGGGGTTGGCTACAGCCCTTTTGAACTTCTGTTTGGACACCCTGTTAGAGGACCATTATGTCTGGTGAAGGAGGGATGGGAGTTACCTCTCAAACCTCCCAAACAAGATGTAGTGTACTATGTACTTGGTCTCTGCTCCAGGATGGCTGAGTACATGAAGAAGGCCAGTAAAAACCTTGAGGCAAGCCAAGAACTCCAAAAAGCTTGGCATGACCAAAAGGCTGTCTTGACTGTTTACCAGCCAGGCCAGAAAGTGTGGGTGTTGGAGCCTGTGGCCCCAGCAGCTCTCCAGGACAAATGGAGTGGCCCCATACAATTGTTGAAAAGAAGGGAGAGGTCACCTACTTGGTAGATCTTGGCACTCCCAGGAGCCCCCTTAGGGTGCTCCATGTCAACAGACTTAAAGCATATGTGGACAGGGCTGACATGAGCTTGCTCATGGCAACTGATGAGGACCAGGAGGAGGAGAGTGACCCTCTCCCTGACCTGCTCTCACAGAACCCTGAAGATGGGTCAGTTGATGGTGTTGCTTTGGCAAGCAGCCTCACTGAACATCAACAAACTGAATGTAGACAAGTGCTACAGCAGTTTAGACATATGTTTAGCCTGACCCCAAGTCAGACTTCCTGGTGCACCCATGAGGTGGACACTGGAGACAGTCTGCCTGTAAAGAGTAAAATCTACAGGCAACCTGACCATGTCAGGGACTGTATCAGGACTGAAGTCCAGAAAATGTTGGAGCTAGGTGTTATTGAGCCCTCAGATAGCCCTTGGGCTAGCCCAGTAGTACTTGTCCCAAAACCTCACACCCAGCGCGGTAAGAAAGAGATGAGGTTTTGTGTTGACTACAGGGGCCTCAATGCAGTCACCAGGACTGATGCCTACCCCATACCAAGGGCAGATGAACTAATAGACACTTTGGCATCAGCCAAGTATCTCAGTACATTTGACCTTACAGCAGGCTATTGGCAAATCAAGTTAGCTGATGATGCCAAGGCTAAAACAGCATTTTCAACCCCTGGTGGGCACTTTCACTTTGTGGGAATGCCCTTTGGTTTGAAGAATGCACCTGCCACATTTCAGAGGTTGGTGAATACAGTTCTGACTGGTATGGAAACCTATTGCTCAGCATATCTTGATGATATTGCTGTCTATAGTTCCACCTGGCAGGATCACCTGGTCCACCTCAGGAATGTACTGGAGGCCCTGCAGAAAGCAGGCCTCACTATCAAGGCCACTAAGTGCCAGATAGGGCAGAGTCAGGTTGTGTACCTGGGCCAACTGGTAGGTGGAGGCCAGGTTCAACCATTGCAGAGTAAGATCCAGACCATAATGGACTGGGTAGCTCCAACCACCCAGACACAGGTGAGAGCCTTCTTGGGCCTGACTGGGTATTACAGGAGGTTTGTTAAGGGATATGGATCTATAGTGACCCCCTTAAATGATCTAACCTCCAAGAAAAATGCCAAAAAAGGTTCAGTGGACAGCTAGCTGTCAAAAGGCATTTGATGACCTCAAGCAGGCAATGTGCACTGCCCCCATCTTACAGAGTCCAGATTACAAAAAGAAGTTCATTGTCCAAACAGATGCTTCAGAGCTGGGTGTGGGAGCTGTTCTGTCTCAACTTAATAATGAAGGTCAAGACCAGCCAGTAGCTTTTATAAGCAGAAGACTGACCCCTAGAGAGAAATGTTGGTCAGCTATTGAGAGGGAGGCCTTTGCTGTGGTTTGGGCCCTGAAGCATCTGAGGCCATACTTGTTTGGCACTCACTTCATAGTTCAGACTGACCATAAGCCCCTCCTATGGCTCAAACAGATGAAAGGTGAAAATCCTAAACTGCTCAGGTGGTCCATTTCCCTACAGGGGATGGACTATACAGTGGAACATAGACCTGGGACCCAACATGCCAATGCAGATGGACTCTCAAGGTATTTCCACTTAGAACATGAAGACTCAACTGGTCAAGGTTAGTTTAATGTCCCTGCGTTTGGGGGGGGGGGGGGGTTGTGTAGGAGAGTAGGATCTGCACTTGTGTTGCCCCCACTTTTTTTCTGATGTATACACTGGTTTCTGGCTATAGTCTGGCTGGGTCCCTTCTAATCAGGGCCCCAGTCTAACTGATCTCTCTAAACAACTTGGTGTGCATATTAGATGCACTAGTGATTGGATACTGTGGTACCTTATGAGCCCCTAGTATATGGTACCTTAGGTACCTAGGGCATTGGTACTTCACAGGCCTACCAGGGGCTGCAGCATGTATTATGCCACCCCTGGGAAGCACTCACAATCTGACACCACAGGCCTGCTACTGCAGCCTGTGTGAGGTAGTTTTAGCACTCCCCACTGAGGTATAGGTTCCTATATCTCACCATACACACACATATAAACCTATCAGTCACCCCTATGGTAGGCCCTATCAATCCCAAGGGCAGGGTGCATGGTTTACTATATGAGGGGTTGCTTCTGCCTGAGCAGGACCCCTCTGCAGCTGGCAGAGTCTATTCTCTGCTGCTGTTTGTGGATGCGGTTAAACCATATACTCTTAAGTGCATTATAACCTCGCGGTAAATGCTAACTTTGGAATGACTGCATCAAAACATGTCGTGTTTGGTGTCAAACAACTTGGAATACTACCCCCACACCAGTAACTGGTGTGGGAGTAGGATCCCACCCTTCTAGAGGGGACGACATGTACCCACTGTACTACACGGTAGAAATCATCTAGAGCCCTGGCATCACAAAATGGATGCCACCAGCACAGACACCGGGCTGCCCTCCTGCTGCTGACCGAAACTCGCAGTGGAGGGAGCCCAACAAAGGGTTTCCTGTCACAGGGAGGTGTCACCACCTCCCAGACAGGATTTAGTGTATTGGAGCTGGGTGGGTGCACTCTTAGAGTGCTTTGAAGTCCTGCACTGGGGGAGCAGTAGGCTCCTCTGTGCATATGCCAGCTCAAACTGGTTCAGGGGCTACCTGCCCCTGCTCTGGCGCGAAACTGGACAAAGGGAAGTGGGTGTAACCACCCACTACCCTGACCCTCCTAGAGGAGTGGTCATAGAGCTAGTCCCTCCCACCTTTTCACTATAAGATACCACACATTGCCAATGCAATTTAGATTACACCTGGACGACGCTCTACTAAGAAGAATCCTGGCCCTTCGACGTTCCACTATCTCTGGAAGACTGAAGAATCTCCCTTGGAGTCAAGGAGTGACTCCCCTGCTTGGCAGGCACCAAAACTCTTCAACAACGGTTGCAAACTTTACCGCTCCCGCCGGAGCCCGAAGTCCCTGCGTCCCCTGAAGCAGATTTCCTGACCTCTCGACGGCCATTTTGAGTCCCCAGCGAAGCTGTGGCGTCTGGACCCCACGAGTGACGAGGAACAGCAATACCAGGGAACCGTGCACTGATTTCGAGTGCAAGCCCTAATCTACGTACAACGAAGTTGTGCTTTGGACCTCTTGTTGTCCAAGTGCCTAGCAGGTCTAGTACCGAAATTCAGTGGCCTACCCCGTCCCGAGTGACCGTGGGCTGTTGTTAAACTTTTAATGCAAAGGCGTCTTCGCGGTTGCTTTCCCGTTGGCTAGTAACTCACTTGAAGACTTCCACATCAACTTCAAGGGCTCGCCTGGTTGCTCTGGGCCTGCCCTCACTTACCCTCACTGGGTAAGTCCATCAGACCTTGCTGGTCTGCACCATTGCCAATCTTCACTCTACACAAGACTTGCAGTTGCCAAGGCTTGTTGGCTCCAATCCGGGTGCCGACACCGTCATCAGCTGCAGACGTTGTGGGAACCTCCGAAGCCAGCTGCTGGTAATCTTCGATCCCTCCTGGTCCTCGTGAGCGAAGAGACAAAACACCATCATCGACCTGAAGAGACGCGACAGCTGTGGTCATCCATCTTGCTGGCCACCGGTCACTGGCAAGTGACTCTGAACTCTGTCCCCTCAATTTCTAGGTCTTCTGCAACTCCAATCCATCGTCGGATTCGAACGGACACCTCTCCAGTGGTCACAAGCAGCAAGTCTTCAAGGATCTCCATTGAAAACAGCATCGCGACCCGACACCAAAGGACACCTATGCACCCGGCTTCCCTGGGTGAGGTAACTCGTGCACTCCGGTGCCCAAGTGTGTGTTGGCTCTCGAAATACTTACCCTGTAAGTTGCTTGCCTGTTGACTTTTGCGAAGTGCCCTAGAACTGTAAAATACAAACCGCGACACCTGCCATTAAAACGCATTGAAAACCCGCGTGTGTGTTTAGACACTGCACGCGTCTCCTGTGGGCTGATTACTTACCTGCTAACACTGCAGAAGTGAAGCCCCAGCGATTCCCAAGGCCCTAGGCCTCTTCATTTTGCAAGTCGAGTTTGTTAACCCATTATTTTAGTATATGGTCTGGTACGCCCCTAGGGCTACAGCCATATTTGTGCTTAATTTATTGAGAACTGTTGATCTTTTGAATGTTTACCTGGCTCCAATCTCATAAAGAGATTAGTAGAGTATATTTAGAAATACATACATATATATTTGATATATATACCTGTGTGGTGTCTTTTCATTTGGTAATTCAAGAGATTATAAGGTAAAACAAGCTGCTTTACATTCCTCAGAGACTTAGCCTGAAGGCTGCTCTCCACAGCTACCAATAGGATAGCTTTCTTTAAAAGGTTGTCTTTAAACCTATCTACCAATAGTCGAATTGGACTGGTGCAAGGTGGCCACTATAACTAGTGACCAGCATATGCCAGGCCAACTTCTCACAGGTGGGTCAGGACTAGAGTTAAGCAGAAAAACCAGAACCAGGGCGGTGATCAGAAAAAGGCAGACCAGAAGGGTAATGATCAGAAACAAAAAGACCAGAAGTCTTCACCAGGCCCCCAAAAGGCTCAGGGGGAGGGTGGTTCCAAAAAGGATAAGAAGAAAGATGGCCAAAAGAAACCATGGTGCAACTATTGTAAGTCAAACTCACATTGGTTTAGTGAGTGCACCAAAAAGGATAAGCCCCCAGCCACCATTGCCCCTAAGGCAACTGTACCCCCTAGTCCAGCTGTAAGTGGTGGTTCCCAGCAAAAGGGTGTAGTAGGGTTAACCCTGGGAACTGAGGAGGATTCTGGCCTAGTCAGGATACCTACTCAGGCTGTTCTGATCTGTGATGGGGACATAGCTTTGTCCTCTACTGTGGGTCCCAGTAACCTGGGCAAGTACAGACAGACTCCTTTCATCAATCATAGAATGGCTCAGGCCTACAGGGACACTGGGGCTAGTGTCACAATGGTGACACCTGCCTTTGTGGACCCTGGACAGATCATGCTAGGTGAGAATTACCTAGTGACCAACACTAGCAATGCCACTACTTCCCATAGTGTGGCAATTGTTAACTTCTCCTGGGGAGGGGTAACTGGCCTCAAGAAAGTTGTGGTAAGTTCAGACCTTCCTGTAGAGTGTCTGTTGGGAAATGACCTTGAAACTTCAGTTTGGTCTGAAGTGGAGTATAGGACCCATGCAGAAATGCTTGGGATAGATGCACATGTCCTTGCTGTGACCAGGTCACAGGCCAAAAAGTGTAACACTGAACAAGTGCTGGATCCTGGGACAATGGACCAGACACAACCCAAGAGAAAGAGCAGTAGGGTCAAGGCTGTGCCTTCCCCCTGCCTCAGGTGGTGGATCAGCCCTCACAGGAGGATGATTCTGAGAGCCCTGAAGGAACTGTCCTAGAAGAACTTGAACCTGATCAGGTTGAGTTTCTTGGGACAGGGGGACCTTCAAGGGCAGATCTGAGGCAGGCACAATTAGACTGTCCTTCTCTTGAACCCCTCCGACAGCAGGCTGCTGCTGAGGCTGCAGGGAATGCTCAAGGTACCCATAGAGTGTATTGGGATGAAGGGCTACTGTACTCAGAGGCTAGAGACCCCAAGCCTGGTGCGTCCAGGAGGTTGGTCATACCATTGAGTTTCAGAGGCTTCCTTCTTACCTTGGCCCATGATATTCCCCTTGCAGGATACTTAGGCCAGAACAAGACTTGGGACAGGCTTGTCCCTCACTTTCACTGGCCTCATATGTCAGAAGATACCAAGGAGTTTTGTCGCTCCTGTGTCACCTGCCAAGCCAGTGGCAAATCAGGTGGCACCACAAAGGCCCCCCTCATACCACTACCTGTGGTGGGGGTTCCCTTTGAGAGAGTGGGGATAGACATTGTAGGACCAATGGAACCCCAAACAGCATCTGGGCACAGATTCATACTGGTGATAGTGGACCATGCCACCAGGTATCCAGAAGCTATACCCCTAAGGACCACAACAGCTCCTGTTGTGGCAAGGGCCCTACTTGGAGTATTCTCCAGAGTGGGCTTTCCAAAGGAGGTTATTTCTGACAGAGGTGCCAACTTCATGTCAGGATATTTGACTGCAATGTGGAAGGAGTGTGGTGTGAACTATAAGTTCACTACACCTTATTACCCACAGTGCAATGGGCTTGTGGAGAGATTCAACAAGACCTTAAAAGGGATGATAAAAGGTTTACCAGACAAGCTTAGGCGAAGATGGGACATCCTTTTACCCTGCCATCTGTTTGCTTACAGAGAGGTCCCACAAAAGGGGGTTGGCTACAGCCCTTTTGAGCTTTTGTTTGGGCATCCTGTAAGGGGACCCCTGTGTTTAGTAAGGGAAGGATGGGAGAGACCTCTCAGACAACCCAAACTGGACATAGTGGATTATGTACTTGGCCTCCGCTCCAGGATGGCAGAGTATATGAAGTAGGCTTCTAAAAACCTTGAGGCAAGCCAAGAACTCCAAAAAGCTTGGCATGACCAAAAGGCTGTGCTGACTGTGTACCAGCCAGGGCAGAAAGTGTGGGTGTTGGAGCCAGCAGCACTCCAAGACAAATGGTCTGGACCCCACACTATTGTTGAGAAAAAGGGAGAAGTCACCTACTTGGTGGACATTGGGACTCCCAGAAGCCCCCACAGGGTGCTTCATGTCAACACATTGAAGGCATATGTTGACAGGGCAGACATGGGCTTAGTCATGGCTACAGATGAGGGGCAGGAGGAAGAGAGTGACCCTCTCCCAGACCTGTTGACTCAGAACCCTGATGATGGCTCAGTTGATGGTGTGGTCTTTTCTGACAGCCTCACTGATCATCAGCAACAGGACTGCAGACAAGTTCTGCAATCCTACAGACATATGTTCTCTCTGACCCCAAGTCAGACAAACTGGTGCACCCATGAGGTGGACACTGGTGACAGTCTGCCTGTGAAGAGTAAAATCTACAGGCAACCTGACCATGCCAGGGACTGCATAAAAGTTGAGGTACAAAAGATTTTGGAGCTGGGAGTCATTGAACCTTCAGAGAGCCCTTGGGCTAGTCCTGTGGTTCTTGTGCCAAAACCTCACACCCAAGATGGTAAGAGAGAGATGAGGTTTGCGTGGATTACAGAGGTCTCAATGCTGTCACTAGGACAGATGCCCACCCAATACCTAGGGCAGATGAGCTCATTGACAGATTGGCAGCTGCCAAGTTTTGAGCACATTTGACCTGACAGCAGGCTACTGGCAAATCAGACTAGCTGAGAGTGCAAAGGCCAAAACTGCTTTCTCGACCCCAGGAGGACATTATCAATTTGTGGTAATGCCCTTTGGTTTGAAGAATGCACCTGCCACTTTCCAAAGGTTGGTGAATCAAGTCCTTACAGGCCTGGATGACTACTGTGCAGCTTATCTTGATGATATTGCTGTCTTTAGCTCCACCTGGGAGGATCACCTGGTCCACCTGAGGTATGTTTTAGAGGCCCTGCAAAAGGCAGGCCTCACTATCAAGGCCACTAAGTGCCAGATAGGGCAGAGCAAGGTTGTATACCTGGGTCACCTAGTCGGTGGGGGTCAGGTTCAACCACTGGAGAGCAAGATCCAGACCATAAAGAACTGGACTCCTCCAATTACCCAGACTCAGGTCAGAGCTTTCTTGGGCCTGACTGGGTACTACAGAAAGTTTGTTAAGAACTATGGGTCCATTGTGACACCACTTAATGACTTGAGCTCTAAGAAGATGCCAAAGAAAGTTCAGTGGACAGTAAGCTGTCAAAAAGCATTTGATGACCTGAAGCAGGCCATGTGCAGTGCACCTATTCTGAAAAGTCCAGACTACTCCAAAGAGTTCATAGTCAGGACAGATGCTTCTGAGTTGGGTGTGGGAGCTGTTTTTTCACAACTGAATGTAGATGGTCAAGACCAGCCCATTGCTTTTATTAGTAGAAGGCTGACCCCTAGAGAGAAACGTTGGTCAGCTATTGAGAGGGAGGCCATTGCTGTGGTTTGGGCCCTGAAGAAGCTGAGGCCATACTTGTTTGGCACTCACTTCAAGATTCAGACAGACCATAAGCCCCTCTTGTGGCTAAATCAGATGAAGGGTGAAAATCCCAAACTTCTTAGGTGGTCCATTTCCCTACAGGGGATGGACTTCACAGTGGAACATAGACCTGGGACTGACCATACCAATGCAGATGGACTCTCCAGATATTTCCACTTAGAACATGAAGACCCAACTGGTCAAGGTTAGTTTAATGTCCCTAAGTTTGGGGGGGGGGGTTGTGTAGGAGAGTAGGGTCTGCTTTCTATGTTCACCCCCACTTTTTGCTTTTGCTTCACTGGTTTTCGACTTAGATGTGGCTGTGGGCCTGCCAATCAGACCCACAGCCCAGCTGTTCTCTCTCTAAATTTATACTATGTACTTTAGGTGCATAACCCAATTGGTTAGGATCACCCTATTGGCCCCTGTATAGTGTACCTTAGGTACCCAGGGCATAGGTGTACCCTAGGCCTACCAGGGGCTGCAGCATGTATTGTGCCACCCCTGGCCTGGCCTTCCATTATGACACAACAGGCTGATCACTCAGCTGGGGCAAGGTCGTGTAATCACTCCTTGCTTAGGTGTAGTATTCCTATACCTACCTTATATATAGACACATGTGTACCTATCAGTCACTCCTATGACGGGCCTTAACAATCCTGGAGGCAGAGTGCTTGGTAACATGTGAGATGGTGCTCTAGCATGAGCTGAGCCTGTCTGCAGCTTTCGGAACCATGTCCTCATAGCTGTTCTATGATATAGCCTACCATATACTCTTAAAGTACCTTATAATCTTAAACGGTTATGGGAACTATGGTTTGGCTTTATCAAAACATGTTGTGTAAAGTGTCTAACACTTTGGAATAATACCCCCATACCATTTCTGGCAATCAGGATATTATTCCTCCCTTCTAGAGGGAAAAGACATGTTGAAACCTACTTACCCGGTTAAAGTTAACCAGAGCCCCAGGATCACAAAATGGATGCTGCTGCCACAGACACAAGTCTGACCTCCTGCTGCTGGGAGTCCTTCCAGCGAGGGAGGCTTGGACAATAGGTTTCCTGCCTTGGGAGGTGCGAGCACCACCCCAGACAGGATTTAGTGTATTGGGGCAGGGAGGGATGAAAGAAACTAGACACTGCCTGGGGCACACAAGGTGTCCCATGCATAGTCCAGTTCAAACCGGCGCTGGGGCACTCCAGCCCCAGCTCTGGCGCGAAACTGGACAAAGAAAAGGGGGTGTAACCACTCCCCTTCCTGGTCCCACCCATAGGAGGGACCTTGCAGGTAGCCCAGCCCACTAGCCCAGTATATCAGTAGGTAGCTGAGCCCTGCTAAATTAGATTAACCTGAATCTGCAACTTGAACAGAAACTCTGAACCTTCGACATTCGACCTCAGGAAGAAGACTGAAGAAATCTCCCTTGTGGCCAAGGAGTGACCACCCTGGGCAACCAGACACCATCCAGCGACCGCTGCTTGCTTTGCGACTGATCCTACGTGGGACGACTGCAGAGACTGACCAGCGCCGAGACTTCCAGACACCTCTGACTCAGATCCACATCTACAGCGAAGCTGAGACCCGTGGAGGCGACGAGGGACGTGGGACCGGCGACTTGGGAAAAGTGGCTAGTAACTGACTAGCGCGACTTCTGAGGCTTCCTCGAGGCTGTGCTTGGGGAATTGAGAAGCCCCCATCCCGAGCACCATCTGCAAAGAAGATCAGCTCCCCACACTTCACGTGTTCTGCGTGGGGCCCTTCTGCACCTGAGTTGCTCGACGTGTTGTCCGGTTGCTGGCCCGTTGGCTAGTGACCTCTGCGACGACGAACCTTTGTTTTCACCTTGCTGGTCCGGCTCCTCCAGACTGGCACCCGCTCCTCTGTGAAAGAGAAGCACCCCAGACCTTCCTGGTCTGCACCAGAAGCAAGTCCTCCATCATGCGTGGGTTCCGCTTGCCAAGGCTTGTTGGGTCCTTACTCGACATCAACGCCGCCAACAGCAAGAGCCTTCGTGGGACAGCTCACCTCCTGGTCCTGGTCGTCCTCGACGCCTCCTAGTACCCGTGGCTGCTGCGACAAGCTTCACCTCTTCACCTGCATCTGCACGACATCGCCTGGTTCCTTCCTGGTTCCTTCCCGGCTCCTGGCTGGTGACCTAGACTCTGTCCCTTCTGCTTGCAGGTATCCTTCCTTCTTGATTCCATCCTTGGGATCCACCGGACACTCTTCACTGACTGCCTGTCAGCAACTTTCCTTCAGGCATCCATAGGAGTCCACGACGAAACCCAACGCAAGTTCACACCTATGCACCCGCAGCCCGTGGGCTAGGTAACTTGAGTACTCCGGTGCTCACAAGGGTATTGACTATCCTAGGGTCTAGTTTCCAAGTCTCGACTTCCTAGCTATTCCAGAAGTGTCCTAAAACTGTTAAATTCTAATAACTTCTATTTCTATCGACTTTTACGCATTACGCGTGAGTGTTTCCACTCTGCACCTGAATCCCGTGGGCCTCCCACTTCCTAACCTTTGGTAGTATAGTGTAGCCCCAGCGATTCCCTAGGCCTAGGCCTAGGCCTATCCTATATTCGTGACAGTGGTCCTCATACCACTTACTTAGTATATGGTTTGCGTGGCCCCTAGGGCCTAACTGTATTACTTACCTGTGTGACTTAATGTATGCTTGAATAAGACTGTGTTGTAGTTACCTCGAATCTCATAAAGAGTGCTGAGGGTTTGACTAGAATAAATACATTCTATTTTTATATATATCTGTTGTGGTGTCCTTTCATTTGGTATTCCAGGGATTACATATGGAATAACAGCTGGCATCACATGCCATACAGAGTTTAGCCTAAGACTGCTCTTGTCCATGCTACCACTAGGATAGCTGGTCTATAAGGTTGACTTTACAACCAATCACCATAAGGGTTGTTTGGA
Source organism: Triturus cristatus (assembly GCF_964204655.1). Lineage (NCBI taxonomy): Eukaryota > Metazoa > Chordata > Amphibia > Caudata > Salamandridae > Triturus > Triturus cristatus. The sequence continues at coordinate 1,230,745,853 of NC_140579.1, forward strand.
CTGATACAAGGTGTACACTAGAATTAGTGACATCATATATCAGGCCAACTTCTCAGAGCCGGCAACTGAAAGGACTCCCGTCTGCCCGACCAGAGCAGGGCCATAGCGGTAGGGCTCCCGCCTGATCCAAGGGCTCGGTGGGCTCTGCTTCCCGGGGGGGGGGGCTCGGGACAGCGGCTGGGCCTCAGGCACGGGGAGGACCGACGGAGCTCTTGGGCCCGGGCGCCCCGGGGGGAGGACTGCCCGGGACCCGTGGAGCCCGTCCCTGGGCACTTTGACACGCCGCGGGCCGGAGGAGGGAGCCCCGGACGCCTGGGAGGATGTTGCCCGGGCATAGCCCATCTGGTCCCCGGCAAAGAACCACCAGCCCCGGAGGGGTGTTCCGGCATACCCTGCCCCTACTAATCCGGAGGAAGGCTACCCACCTTTCTTGTAACCCTCGCGCTCTGAGTGACGGAGGGGATCCTAGGCGCGGATGTGCCCGACCTCCTGGAGCCCTGACTGGGATCCGGGAGTCAAATGAGCCCTCATCGGGACTTCCATCTGGTCGCCCCATTGGAAAGCATTGCGTGCGACCAGATGGCCGAGGGGAGAGGTGCAACCAGATGGCCGGGACTGAAAGGACTCCCATCTGTCCAACCCCGAGCCTTCGCGCTAGGGTTCCCGCCTGCCCACGCAGGGCTTCGTGGCTGCAGGGCTCCGGGGCTGCATGGCTCCAGGGCTGCAGGGCTGCAGGGCTCCAGGGCTGCAGGGCTCCGGGGCTGCAGGGCTCCAGGGCTCCGGGCCTGCAGGGCTCCGGGCGTGCAGGGCTCCGGGCCTGCAGGGCTCCAGGGCTCCGGGCTGAAGGGCTCCAGGGCTGCAGGGCTTTGGGGCTGCAGGCCTTGGGGGGCTCATAGACCCCACGCTGGGCCTCAGGCATGGGAGGCCCGACGGAGCTCCCGGGGCCCGGACGCCCGGGGGACCCATGGAGCCCGTCCTGGGCACTTTGCCTCGCCGCGGGCTGGAGGATGGAGCACCGGACGCCCTGGGGAAGTGTCGTCCGGGCTTGGCCCATCTGGTCCCCGCCTGAGAACTGCCATCCCCAGGAGGGGTGTCCCGGCATACCCTGCCCCTACTAATCCGGAGGAAGGCTACTCACCTTTCTTGTAATCCTCGCGTTCCTAGTGACGGAGGGGATCCTAGGCGCGGATGCGCCCGACCTCCTGGAGCCCTGACTGGGATCTGGGAGTCAAATGAACCCTCATCGGGACTTCCAGGCTGGCCCGGCCATCTGGTCGCCCCATTGGAAAGCATTGCGTGCGACCAGATGGCCGAGGGAAAGGTGCGGCCAGATGGCCGGGACCGAAAGGACTCCCAGCTGCCCACACCGAGCCATAGCGGTAGGGCTCCCGCCTGCCCTTGCAGGGCTCCAGGGCTCTGCACCAGGGTCTCTTGTCCCGGGCAGATAGACACTTGGCAGGCCGCAGGACGTGGGATCCCAGGCCCTGACCAAAAATCAGGAGGCCCGGGGTCGGTCCCTGCTTCTCAACTTAGCCAGGCCGGGGAGATCGGGGAGCCTGCCCAAGCACGAGGGACCCCAGTCCCGGGCACACGGTCCCTCAGGTTGTGCGTTCGTTTTCCACAATTTTTTTCAAAATTCCGCGAAGAGGAATTCCGTAAATTCCGCCCAGCCCTAACCAAACTCCTACTTCTGCAAGGAAAAGACTTAGCCAGCCACACACCCACCTGGCCCAGTCCCTGCTTCTGATACCAGCCAGGTCTGGGGAGCCTCCCTTGGCCCGATGGACCCCGTCATGGGCACCCAGACCCTCACCAGGCCGCAGGACGGGTACTCCCGCACCACATGGTCGTATAGGGGTGGGCAGAAAATTCCGCTCCGCCAGCGTAGCAGATAAAGCCAGCCACCCTTGCTCACCGGCCCGGTCCCTGCTTCTGAAAGCAGCCAAGCCGGGGAGAGCCTCCCCGGGCCCCGGTGGACCCCTGTCTCCAGCGCCCGGATGTGAGAAGTTGGCCTGATATATGATGTCACTAGTTCTAGTGTACACCTTGTATCAGTCCAAACAACCCTTATGGTGATTGGTTGTAAAGTTAACCTTATAGACCAGCTATCCTAGTGGTAGCATGGACAAGAGCAGTCTTAGGCTTAAACTCTGTATGGCATGTGAAGGCAGCTGTTATACCATTTGTAATCCCTTGAATACCAAATGAAAGGACACCACAACATATATATATAAAAATAGAATGTATTTATTCTAGTCAAAATACCCTCAGCACTCTTTATGAGATTCGAGGTAAGTACAACACAGTCTTATTTAAGCATACATTAAGTCACACAGGTAAGTAATACAGTTAGGCCCTAGGGGCCACGCAAACCATATACTAAGTAAGTGGTATAAGAACCACTGTCACGAACACAGGATAGGCCTAGGCCTAGGGAATCGCTGGGGCTACATTATACTACCAAAGGTTAGGAAGTGGGAGGCCCACGGGATTCAGGTGCAGAGTGGAAACACTCACACGTAATGCATAAAAGTCAATAGAAATAGTAGTTATTAGAAATTAAGGGTTTTAGGACACTTCTGGAATAGCTAGGAGTTCGAGACTTGGAAACTAGACCCTAGGATAGTCAATACCCTTGTAAGCACCGGAGTACTCAAGTTACCTAGCCCACGGGCTGCGGGTGCATAGGTGGGAACTTGCATCGGGTTTCGTCGTAGACTCCGATGGATGCCTGAAGGAAAGTTGCTGACAGGCAGTCAGTGAAGAGTGTCCGGTGGATCCCAAGGATGGAATCAAGAAGGAAGAATACCTGCAAGCAGAAGGGACAGAGTCTAGGTCACCAGCCAGGAGCTGGGAAGGAACCAGGCGATGTCGTGCAGATGCAGGTGAAGAGGTGAAGCTTGTCGCAGCAGCCACGGGTACCAGGAGACGTCGAGGATGACCAGGACCAGGAGGCGAGCTGTCCCACGAAGGCTCTTGCTGTCGGCGGCGTCGATGTCGAGTTAGGACCCAACAAGCCTTGGCAAACGGAACCCACGCAGAATGGAGGACTTGCTTCTGGTGTAGACCAGGAAGGTCTGGGGTGCTTCTCTTTCACAGAGGAGCGAGTTCCAGTCTGGAGGAGCCAGACCAGCAAGGTGAAATCAAAGGTTCGTCGTCGCAGAGGTCACTAGCCAACGGGCCAGCAACCGGACAACACGTCGAGCAACTCAGCTGCAGAAGGGCCCCACGCAGAACACGTGAAGTGTGGGGAGCTGATCTTCTTTGCAGATGATGCTCTGGATGGGGGCTTCTTAGTTCCCCAAGCACAGCCTCGAGGAAGCCTCAGAAGTCGCGCTAGTCAGTTACTAGCCACTTTTCCCAAGTCGCCGGTCCCACGTCCCTCGTCCCCTCCACGGGTCTCAGCTTTGCTGTAGAGGTGGATCTGGTTCAGAGGTGTCTGGAAGTCTCGGCGCTGGTCAGTCTCTGCAGTCGTCCCTCGTAGGATCAGTCGCAAAGCAAGCAGCGGTCGCTGGATGGTGCCTGGTTGCCCAGGGTGGTCACTCCTTGGCCACAAGGGAGATTCTTCAGTCTTCTTCCTGAGGTCGAATGTCGAAGGTCCAGAGTTTCTGTTCAAGTTGCAGATTCAGGATAATCTAATTCTGCAGGGCTCAGCTACCTACTGATATACTGGGCTAGTGGGCTGGGCTACCTGCAAGGTCCCTCCTATGGGTGGGACCAGGAAGGGGAGTGGTTGCACCCCCTTTCCTTTGTCCAGT
>NC_140579.1:1230752110-1230757110 GCF_964204655.1 Triturus cristatus
TGGCCAAGCAGTCCATCCCTAAACGGACCGAGAGTGCCCAATCGATCAGAGTACGGCCGGGGCATCCCCTCTGCAGGCCGCCCTGCGCGGGGGGGATGGCGGCTTCAGATCCCTGCCTGCTTCCGGGGCGAGCGGCTCAAAGGGAGGGCCCATCAACAGGGGCCGGGAGGCAGGCGCGCACCCGGGCCCCCGGCGGGCGGGCCCGGGCGCTGCCTTCCCCGTCTCGCAGTCGCCAGACCTCACGGAGGTCTGACCCAGCAAACCCGGAGAAAAAAGGACCATCGGGAAGGGGCTGAGAGGCAGGTGCATACCCGGGCCCCTGGGGGCCCCAGCGGGCAGGCCCGGGCGCTGCCTTCCCCATCTCGCGATCGCCGGACCTCACGGAGGTCTGACCCAGCAAACCCGGCGAAAAAGGACCATCGGGAAGGGGCTGAGAGGCAGGAGCGTACACGGGCCCCTGGGGGGCCCCGGCGGGCGGGCCCCGGGTCTGCCTTCCCCTGATTCAGAATTGCCAAACCTCATGGAGGTCCGACTGACCCTCTCTCTAGTAATCCGGAGGAAAATTACCCCCCTTTCTTGTAATCCGTGCGCACGAGGTGACAGAGGGGACCCAAGGCGCGAATGTACCCGACCTCCTGGAGCCCTCGCTGGGATCCAGGAGGCAAATGGACCCTCATCGAGACTTCCAGGCAAGCTCGGCCATCTGGTCGCCCCATTGGAAAGCATTGTGCGCGACCAGATGGCCGAAGGGACGTGCGCGACCAGATGGCCGAGGGGACAGGCGCGACTAGATGGCCGAAGGGAAAGGGGAAAGGGCAGGGGAAACATCCCCAGGCCCTCCGGACCCCGCCCTGGGCACCCTGCCGCGGCAGGACCCAGGACGGAGCCCGGGGCGGGGGGGAGGGCGCCGTCCCCGGGGCCCCAAGGGGCCCGGCCGGAGCTCCTGAACCCAGACGAGCGAGTGGAGGCTCCCCGGAAACAACGGAACCCCGTCCCGGGCCTTTGGGAGTGCCGGGGGACGGGGCCCGGGGCCGGGACCCCAATCCGGGGTCTGGCTGGGCCCCTGGACCCATCCGGGGCCCCCAGGCCCGCAGGCGCAGTGGAAGCATCCCAGGGCCCTCCGGACCCCGCCCCGGGCACCCTGCCACGCGGCAGGACCCATGACGGAGCCCGGGGCGGGGAGGCCGCCCTCCCCGGGGCCCCCAGGGGCCCGGACGGAACTCCTGAACCCAGACGAGCGAGGGGAGGCTCCCCGGACACAACGGAAGCCCGTCCCGGGCCTTTGGGAGTGCCGTATGCCGGGGGACGGGGTCGGAGACCCCGACCCGGGGCCCGGCAGGGCCCCTGGACCCAGCCGGGGCTCCCAGGCCCGCAGGCGCTGGGGAAGCCTGCCCGGGCCCTCCGGACCCCGTCCCGGGCACCCTACCACGCGGCAGGCCCCGGGACAGAACCAGGGCAGCATCTGGGCCCGTCCAGCTGCCGGCTGAGGACCGAGAGGGGTCCCAGAGTACCCTGTCCCTAGTAATCTGGAGGAAGGCTACCCACCTTTCTTGAAACCTGCGCGCTCCGAGTGACAGAAGGGACCCTTGGGGCGAACGCGCCCGGCCTCCTGAAGCCCAGGTTGGGATACGGGAGGCAAATGGACCCTCATCGGGACTTCCAGGCCAGCCCAGCCATCTGGCCCCCCTTATAGGAAAGCATTGCGCGCGACCAGATGGCCGAGGGGAAAGGAGCAACCAGATGGCCGGCAACTGAAAGGACTCCTGTCTGCCCGCCCAGAGCCGGGCCATAGCTGTAGGGCTGCCGCCTGGTCCAAGGGCTCGGTGGGCTCTGCTTCCCGGGGGGGACTCGGGGACAGCGGCTGGGCCTCAGGCACGGGGAGGACCGACGGAGCTCTCGGGCCCGGGCGCCCTGGGGGGAGGACTGCCCGGGACCCGTGGAGCCCGTCCCTGGGCAATTTGCCACGCCGCGGGCCGGAGGAGGGAAGCCCCGGACGCCTGGGAGGATGTTGCCCGGGCGTAGCCCATCTGGTCCCCAGCAAAGAACCGCCAGCCCCGGAGGGGTCTTCAGGCACACCCTGCCCCTACTAATCCAGAGGACGGCTACCCCCCTTTCTTGTAACCCTCGCGCTCCGAGTGACGGAGCTGCAGGGCTCCGGGGCTGCAGGGCTCCAGGGCTGCAGGGCTCCAGGGCTGCAGGGCTCCGGGGCTGCAGGGTTCCGGGGCTGCAGGGCTCCGGGGCTGCAGGGCTTCGGGGCTGCAGGGCTCCGGGCCTGCAGGGCTCCAGGGCTCCGGGCTGAAGGGCTCCAGGGCTGCAGGGCTTTGGGGCTGCAGGCCTCGGGGGCTCTCGTAGACCCCACGCTGGGCCTCAGGCATGGGAGGCCCGGCGGAGCTCCTGGGGCCCGGACGCCCAGGGGACCCATGGAGCCCGTCCTGGGCACTTTGCCTCGCCGCGGGTTGGAGGAATGACCACCGGACCCCCCGGGGAAGTGTCGTCCGGGCTTGGCCCATCTGGTCCCCGCCTGAGAACCGCCATCCCCAGGAGGGGTGTCCCGGCATACCCTGCCCCTACTAATCCGGAGGAAGGCTACCCACCTTTCTTGTAACCCTCGCACTCCGAGTGACGGAGGGGATCCTAGGCGCGGATGCGCCCGACCTCCTGGAGCCCTGACTGGGATCCGGGAGTCAAATGAGCCCTCATCGGGACTTCCAGGCTGGCCCGGCCATCTGGTCGCCCCATTGGAAAGCATTGCGCGCGACCAGATGGCCGAGGGGAGAGGTGCGACCAGATGGCCGGGACTGAAAGGACTCCCATCTGTCCAACCCCGAGCCTTCGCGCTAGGGTTCCCGCCTGCCCACGCAGGGCTCCGTGTCTGCAGGGCCCCGGGCTGCAGGGCTCCAGGGCTGCAGGGCTCCGGGGCTGCAGGGCTCCAGGGCTGCAGGGCTCCGGGGCTGCAGGGCTCCGGGGCTGCAGGGCTCCGGGGCTGCAAGGCTCCGGGGCTCCGGGGCTGCAGGGCTCCGAGGCCTGCAGGGCTCCGGGCCTGCAGGGCTCCTGGGCTACGGGCTGAAGGGCTCCAGGGCTGCAGGGCTTTGGAGCTGCAGGCCTCGGGGGGGCTCGTAGACCCCACGCTGGGCCTCAGGCATGGGAGGCCCGGCGGAGCTCCCGGGGCCCAGACGCCCGGGGGACCCATGGAGCCCGACCTGGGCACTTTGCCTCGCCGCGGGCTGGAGGAGGGAGCGCCGGACACCCCGGGGAAGTGTCGTCCGGGCTTGGCCCATCTGGTCCCCGCCTTAGGACCGCCATCCCCAGGAGGGGTGTCCCGGCATACCCTGCCCCTACTAATCCGGAGGAAGGCTACCCACCTTTCTGGTAACTCTCGCGCTCCGAGTGACGGAGGGGATCCTAGGCGCGGATGCGCCCGACCTCCTGGAGCCCTGACTGGGATCCGGGAGTCAAATGAGCCCTCATAAGGACATCCAAACTGGCCCGGCCATCTGGTCGCCCCATTGGAAAGCACTGCGTGCGACCAGATGGCCAAGGGAAAGGTGCGGCCAGATGGCCGGGACCGAAAGGACTCCCAGCTGCCCACACCGAGCCATAGCGGTAAGGCTCCCACCTGCCCTTGCAGGGCTCCGGGGCTCTGCACCAGGGTCTCTTGTCCAGGGCAGATGGACACTTGGCAGGCCGCAGGACGTGGGATCCCAGGCCCTGACCAAAAATCAGGAGGCCCGGGGCCGGTCCCTGCTTCTCAACGCAGCCATGCCGGGGAGATCAGGGAGCCTGCCCAAGCACGAGGGACCCCAGTCCCGGGCACACGGTCCCTAAGGTTATGTGCTCGTTTTCCACAATTTTTTTCCAAATTTCACGAAGAGGCATTCCGCAAATTTCACCCAGCCCTAACCAAACTCCTACTTCCGCAAGGAAAACACTTAGCCAGCCACACACCCACCTGGCCCGGTCTCTGCTTCTGATCCAAGCCAGGTCTGGGGAGCCTCCCTTGGCCCGATGGACCCCGTCACGGGCTCCCGGACCCTCACCAGGCCGCAGGACGGGTGCTCCCGCACCACATGGTCGTATAGGGGTGGGCAGAAAATTCCGCTCCGCCAGCGTAGCAGATAAAGCTAGCCACCCCTGCTCACCGGCCCGGTCCCTGCTTCTGAAAGCAGCCAGGCCGGGGAGAGCCTTCCCGGGCCCCGGTGGACCCCTGTCTCCAGCGCCCGGACCCTCGGCTGGCCTGCAGGACATGGGGGCTCCCGCACCCTGGGACGGAGCACAAACCCCGGGTCCGGGCCCAGCTTCCGAACCCTAGCCAGGCCGGGGAGAGCCTCCACGGGCCACGGTGGACACCCTTCCCCAGTGCACGGACCCTCGGCTGGCTTACAGGACGGGGGCTCCCGCACCCTGGGACACTGGGATGGAGCACAAGCCCTGGGCCTGTGCCCAGCTTCCGAACCCTAGCCAGGCCGGGGAGAGCCTCCACGGCGCCACAGTGGACACCCTTCCCCAGCGCACGGACCCTCGGCTGGCTTGCAGGACGGGGGGCTCCCGCACCCTGGGACACTGGGACGGAGCACAAGCCCCGGGTCCGGGCCCAGCTTCCGAACCCTAGCCAGGCTGGGGAGAGCCTCCCCGGGCCACAGTGGACACCCTTCCCCAGCACACGGACCCTCGGCTGGCTTGCAGGACGGGGGGCTCCCGCACCCTGGGACACTGGGATGGAGCACAAGCCCCGGGTCCGGGCCCAGCTTCCGAACCCTAGCCAGGCGGGGGAGAGCCTCCCCGGGCCACGGTGGACACCCTTCCCCAGCGCACGGACCCTCGGCTGGCTTACAGGACGGGGGCTCCCGCACCCTGGGACACTGGCACGGAGCACAAGCCCCGGGTCCGGGCCCAGCCTCCGAACCCTAGCCAGGCTGGGGAGAGCCTCCGCGGGCCCCGGTGGACACCCTTCCCAGCGCACGGACCCTCGGCTGGCTTGCAGGACGGGGGGCTCCCGCACC
>NC_140579.1:1230772110-1230782110 GCF_964204655.1 Triturus cristatus
TCAGACTCGTGTCTGTGGCAGCAGCATCCATTTTGTGATGCTGAGGCTTTGGTTAGAGTTAAACAGCAAAGTAGGATTTTAACATGTCTCTCCCTCTAGAAGGGGGGAAAAATATCCTCATCACCAGAAATGGTATGGGGGTATTATTCCAAAGTGTTAGACACCTTACATGACATGTTTTGATAAAGCCAAACCATAGTTACCATAACCGTTTAAGATTATAAGGCACTTTAAGAGAATATGGTAGGCTATATCATAGAACAGCTTTAAGGACCTGGTTCCGAAAGCTGCAGACAGGCTCAGCTCATGCTAGAGCACCATCTCACATGTTACCAAGCACTCTGCCTCCAGGATTGTTAAGGCCTGCCATAGGAGTGACTGATAGGTACACATGTGTCTATATATAAGGGTAGATATAGGCATACTATATCTAAGCAAGGGGTGATTACACGTCCTTGCCCCAGCTGAGTGATCAGCTAGTTGTGTCTGATTGGAAGGCCAGACCAGGGGTGGCATAATACATGCTGCAGCCCCTTGGAGGCCTAGGGTACACCTATGCCCTGGGTACCTAGGGTACACTGTACAGGGTCCAATAAGGTGATCCTTACCAATTGTGTATGTACCTAGGGTGCATGGAGTCCATTTTAAAGAGAGAGCAGACAGCCTGAGGCCCTGAATGGCAGGATCTCAGGCCAACTAAGTCGAAAAACCAGCTAGACACTAGGCAAAAAGTTGGGGGTAACCATAGTCAGATATCCACCTTCCTACACAACCCCCCCCCCCCCCAAATGAAAGGAGATAAGGCTGGCCTTGACAAGGTAAGCCTCTATTGCCTAAGTGGCCATATAAGGAAGAACCAGCACTGGCATGGTTACCCCCTGTCTCATGGTCCACTAAGCAATCCCTCACCCTAAAGGTATCATAGGGTCTCCACCATAGGGAATCTCTACCTTTGGTGTGTCTTTGCAAAGTAAAAGGCTGGTGTTGAGATGGAGTACTGAAGTGAGTGTCCCCAAAGTGAGGCCTCGGCTTCCTCCAATCATCCTCCACCATGGATGCCTTTCTTTCTTTCACTGAGTTGCACTGTGCTCTCAGGGTCAGCCTTTGGCTACCTAAAGCTGGAGGCTGGGTCCCTTTTGTGGGCTTACTGGAGGGACAGGTCAGGTTTGGGGCCCTAAGGTCCCATGTTTGCCTGTGCCCAACAGAATCCCTCTGGGGGAGGTCCCTAACTACCTGAAAAGGAGATCCCTCAGGAATGTTTTTAACCATCACCTGGCTAGGGCTACTAGCCAGGCAATCCTCATTCTTTTGATGGGGGGGGTTCTTGTGGACAGGGGCCCTCTTGGGGTCCACTGGCCTCCCTGACCTCTGCAGCCCTGGGCTGACTAAGGCAGGGTAGAGAGAGGCAGGCTACCTGCGCCAGACTGGGTCCCACCTTGGAAGGGGCCACTGACATCAGAGGCTCTGCCAGGCCAGGCTGGCTACCTCTGGGGCAGTTCCTTCACAAGTGGTGAGGTCAGATCCCTGAGGAGGCTGACTTTTTCCTAATGTCTGGGGAGAGGGAGACTTTTCTTCCTCCCCACTACTCTCCGTTTGTGTGGAGTGATCCATAGTTTCAGGCTTCACTACACCTATGTCAGTCTGAGTATGGGCTGAGACCATTACAGCCATGCCAACCTTTTCAGGGAGGCACTCAGTTTGGGGTTGAGCTGTGACTGTCACAGCTCTGCCAATCTCTACAGGGAAGTCTGTCTTTGCCTGGGCTGTGGCTACCACTGCCCTTCCAACCTTTTCAGGGAGGAAATCTACTTGGACAGGGGTTGTGGCTGGCACAACCCCACTACCCTTTTGTGAAAGGCCTACCATCTTAGAATGGGTCTCTTGTTCAACTCCAGCCCAAGCTGAGAGTTCTAAGTCATTCCCCAGTAAGCAGTCCACAGGCAAGGTTGGAGACACTGCCACCCTTTTAGGGCCAGTGACACCTCCCCAGCTGAGACATACCTCTGCCATGGGATGACTGTTCTGTTTGCCATCAATTTTAGGTACCTGGTATGAGAAACCAGGCAAAAGCTGCTCAGAGGGAACTAGCCTATGGGCCACCATAGTGATGCTAGCTCCAGTGTCTCTGTAGGCCTCAGCTTTTCTACCATTGATGTAGGGCTCCTGTCTGTACCTACCCAAAGTGTTGGGACAGGCAGTGAAGTTGGCAAACCCCATGCCACCATCACAGACAAGAGTAGCTGCTGTAGGGGAATTGGCTAAGCCAGGGTCCCCCTGTGTTCCCCAAGAAAACACAACCAAATTTTTGGGGGCACTCCCACCACCTGGGGGATTACTGCTGACAGTAATAGGTGGTGTGACAGGAGTAGTTGGAGGAACAGTTTTGTTTTTAGCCTTTGGGCAACTGCTGTCAGTTTTCCAATGCCCAGGAGTTTTACACTCATGGCAGTAAGGCTTTTTAACTGTGGTAGAGGAGGGAGCTTGGGACCCACCACCCTGTGTGGAGTTTTGGGGCCCTGAGGAAGATTTCTCTTTTGTTTTATCCCCACCCTTCTCTTGAGGCTTGGTGGTATCTTTCTTTTGGTCACCACCCTGATTTTTAGGCCTAATCCTGGTCCTGACCCATTTATCTGCCCTCTTTCCCAATTCTTGGGGAGAGGTCAAATCTGAGTCTACCAGGTGTTGATGGAGAAGCTGGTTCTGACAATTACTAAGGATCTGCTCCCTCATAATCAAGTTGTACAATCCTGTAAAGTCCTGCACCTTGCTGCCAGTTAACCAACCTTCCAAAGCCTTAGTGGCACAATCCACAAAATCAGACCAGTCCTGTGTCTGTGTCTTCTGGGTGTCTCTGAACAACAACCTATATTGCTCAGTGGTTAAGCCAAACCCATCTATCAGAGCACTCTTCAGGACTTTGTAATTGTTAGCATCCTCATCACTGACTGTGAGGAGCTTGTCTCTACCTTTGTCAGAAAAGGAGAGCCACAAGATAGCTGCCCACTGACTCTGGGGTACCTGCTGTACTTTGCAGGCCCTCTCCAAAGTAGTCATCCACTTGTGGATGTCATCCCCATTCTGATATGGGGGGACTATCTTGCTCAGGTTTCTATGGTCATAAGACCTATCCCTATCTCTAGGAATGTTGCTGCCACCAGTGGGTTCTGACCCACACAATTTTTGCTCTCTAGCCAGAGCAAGCTTCTCCTTGGCAAGGGCAAGTTCTTCCCTCTGAATCCTCAGATTAGCTTCCCTCATTCTGGCTTCATGCTCCTTTCTCTCAGGGGAAGTCATTCCCCTGTGAGAGGAAGCATTAGAGATGCTAGAGACATGGGAGTGGATGGATTCCCTTGAAGGGGATCTGTCTCTCCTGCTTCTCTGGTTAAGCCTACTTGGGGGTCTGTATGGGGGGGACCCCATGCAAACTCCCATGTAAGCTTAGGTTAGCCTGGCTAAGTCTTCCTACTTGGCCCTGGCTGTCTACCTCTTCATCTGAAGTCCCATCTGACTCATCTGTGGTGGGTAGACCCTTATCTACAGCTATGGCACCATACTTGGCAGCTCTTTCAGCATCATAGGCCTCCAGAAGCTCCACTAGCTGTCTAAGGGTAGGGTTGGAACCCTGTTTTAATCTCCTGGAGGTACATAGTTGTCTCATCTCCTGGAAAGTGAATGCATCATATCTAGAGGGAATCTGTCCAGTATTCTCCTCTCCTGAGGGAGTATCAGTGTGATCTCCATTCAGGGACATGATTCTAGTGAGGGTGTGGTGTGTGCACCTACCTACACTAGTTGTATCTACTAAACCTCTCTAGTAGTTGTAGTCAGGGTGTGTTACTCCCTTCAACCTACAACCACTAAGTCCAGTAGGACTTAAGTATTATAATCTATGTTATATGTATCTAAACAATATCTGTGTGATCTTTCAATTTAGTATCTCAAGATTACAATGGTATTACAACAGCAAGCTCAGATCCCACCGCTGCTCACCAATGTGAGAAGTTGGCCTGATGTATGATGTCACTAGTTCTAGTGTACACCTTATATCAGTCCAAACAACCCTTATGGTGATTGGTTGTAAAGTCAACCTTATAGACCAGCTATCCTAGTGGTAGCATGGACAAGAGCAGTCTTAGGCTAAACTCTGAATGGCATGTGAAGCCAGCTGTGATACCATATATAATCCCTTGAATACCAAATGAAAGGACACCACAACAGATATATATATAAAATAAAGTGTATTTATTCTAGTCAAACCCTCAGCACTCTTTATGAGATTAGAGGTAAGTACAACACAGTCTTATTTAAGCATACATTAAGTCACACAGGTAAGTAATACAGTTAGGCCCTAGGGGCCACGCAAACCATATACTAAAGAAGTGGTATAAGGACCACTGTCACGGAAATAGGATAGGCCTAGGCCTAGGGAATCGCTGGGGCTACACTACACTAGCAACAGTTAGGAAGTGGGAGGCCCACGGGATTCAGGTGCAGAGTGGAAACACTCACGCGTAAAGCGTAAAAGTCAATAGAAATAGTAGTTGTTAGAAATTAACAGTTTAAGGACACTTCTGAAGCAGCTAGAGAGTCGAGACTCGGAAACTAGACCCTAGGATAGTCACTACCCTTGTGAGCACCGAAGTACCCAAGTTACCTAGCCCACAGGCTGCGGGTGCATAGGTGTGAACTTGCGTCGGGTTTCGTCGTGGACTTCTATGGATGCCTGAAGGAAAGTTGCTGACAGGCAGTCAGTGAAGAGTGTCCGGTGGATCCCAAGGCTGGGATCAAGAAGAGAGGAGACCTGCAAGCAGAAGGGACAGAGTCAAGGTCACTAGCCAGAGACCACGTGGAACCAGGAAGGAACCAGGCGATGTCGTGAAGATTGCAGGTGAAGGTGAAGCTTGTCGCTGCAGCCACGAGGACCAGGAAACGTCGAGGACGACCAGGACCAGGAGGCGAGCTGTCCCACGAAGGCTCTTGCTGTCGGCGTCGTCGAAGTTGAACTAGGACTCACCAAGCCTTGGCAAGCGGAACCCACGAAGAACGGAGGACTTGCTTCTGTGCAGACCAGGAAGGTCTGGGGTGCTTCTCTTTTGCAAGGAAGCGGGAGCCAGTCTGGAGGAGCCAAACCAGCAGTGAAGATTTCTGGATGCGTCGTCACAAAGGCCACTAGCCAACGGGCAAGCAACCGGACAGACGCGGCAAGCAGGAAAATGCAGAAGGGCCCCACGCAGGACTCGTGGAGTGTGGGGGGCTGATCTTCGGTGCAGATGGTGCTTGGGGTTGGGGCTTCTCAATCCCCGGTGCACAACTTCGAGGGTGCCTCAGAAGCTGCGCTGGAAGATACTAGCCACTTTTCCTAGGTAGCCGGTCCCACGTCTCTCGTCGCCTCCACGGATCTCAGCTCGGCTGTGGATCAGGGTTGGAGAAGTCTGGAAGTCAAGGCTCTGGTCGGGCTCTGCAGTCGGTCCCTCGTACAACTTCAGCAAAGCAAAGGGTAGTCTCTTGATGGTGCCTGTTTGCACAGGGTAGCCACTCCTTGGCCACAATGGAGATTCTTCAGTCTTCTTCTTTCGTCGAATGTCGAAGGTCCAGAGTTTCTGTTCAAGTTGCAGGTTCAGGATAATCTAATCTCCTGGGGCCCAGCTACCACTCCCATACTAATCTGGGGGGCTGGGTCACCTGCTAGGTCACGCCTTATGGGTGGGACCTGGGAGGGGGGTGGTTACACCCCCTTCCCTTTGTCCAGTTTCGCGCCAGGACTGGGGCTGGAGTGCCCCAGCACCGGTTTGAACTGGACTATGCACGGGACACCTTGTGTGCCCCAGGCATGTCTCATTCCTTTCAGCCCTCCCTGCCCCAATACACTAAAGTCTGTCTGGGGAGGTGCTAGCACCTCCCCAAGCAGGAAACCTATTGTCCAAGCCTCCCTTGCCGGGATCACTGCCAGCAGCAGGAGGTCAGACTCGTGTCTGTGGCAGCAGCATCCATTTTGTGATGCTGAGGCTTTGGTTAGAGTTAAACAGCAAAGTAGGATTTTAACATGTCTCTCCCTCTAGAAGGGGGGAAAAATATCCTCATCACCAGAAATGGTATCGGGGTATTATTCCAAAGTGTTAGACACCTTACACGACATGTTTTGATAAAGCCAAACCATAGTTACCATAACCGTTTAAGATTATAAGGCACTTTAAGAGTATATGGTAGGCTATATCATAGAACAGCTATAAGGACCTGGTTCCGAAAGCTGCAGACAGGCTCAGCTCATGCTAGAGCACCATCTCACATGTTACCAAGCACTCTGCCTCCAGGATTGTTAAGGCCTGCCATAGGAGTGACTGATAGGTACACATGTGTCTATATATAAGGGTAGATATAGGCATACTATATCTAAGCAAGGGGTGATTACACGACCTTGCCCCAGCTGAGTGATCAGCTAGTTGTGTCTGATTGGAAGGCCAGACCAGGAGTGGCATAATACATGCTGCAGCCCCTGGGAGGCCTAGGGTACACCTATGCCCTGGGTACCTAGGGTACACTGTACAGGGTCCAATAAGGTGATCCTTACCAATTGTGTATGTACCTAGGGTACATGGAGTCCATTTTAAAGAGAGAGCAGACAGCCTGAGACCCTGAATGGCAGGATCTCAGGCCAACTAAGTCGAAAAACCAGCTAGACACTAGGCAAAAAGTTGGGGGTAACCATAGTCAGATATCCACCTTCCTACACACGGCGGGCGGGCCCCGGGTCTGCCCTCCCCCGCCTCGGGATCGCCGGACCTCCCGGAGGTCTGACCCAGCAAACCTGGCGAAGATAGGACCATCGGGAAGGGGCTGAGAGGCAGGAGCGTACCCGGGCCCCTGGGGGCCCCGGCGGGCGGGCCCCGGGCTGCCTTCCCCCGTCTCGGGATCGCCGGACCTCACGGAGCTCTGACCCAGCAAACTCGGAGAAAAAGGACCATCGGGAAGGGGGCAGAGAGGCAGGTGTGAGTACCCGGGTCCCTGGGGGCCCCGCTTGGGGCGGGCCCGGGTGCTGCCTTCCCCTGTCTCGGGATCCACGGACCTCACATGGCTCTGACCCAGAAAACTCGGAGAGAAAGGACCATTGGGAAGGGGCTGAGAGGCAGGAGCGTACCAGGGCCCCTGGGGGCCCCAGCGGGCGGGCCCCGGGTCTGCGTTCCCCTGATTCAGAATCGCCAAACCTCATGGAGGTCCGACTGACCCTCTCCCTAGTAATCCGGAGGAACATTACCCCCCTTTCTTGTAATCCGTGCGCACGAGGTGACAGAGGGGACCCAAGGCGCGAATGTACAGGACCTCCTGGAGCCCTCGCTGGGATCCGGGAGGCAAATGGACCCTCATCAAGACTTCCAGGCAAGCTCGGCCATCTGGTCGCCCCATTGGAAAGCATTGTGCGCGACCAGATGGCCGAAGGGACGTGCGCGACCAGATGGCCGAAGGGACGTGGGCGACCATTTGGCCGAGGGGACAGGCGCGACCAGATGGCCGAGGGGAAAGGGGAAAGGGCAGGGGAAGCATCCCCGGGCCCTCCGGACCCCGCCCCGGGCACACTGCCACGCGGCAGGACCCATGACGGAGCCCAGGGCGGGGAGGCCGCCCTCCCCGGGGCCCCCAGGGGCCCGGACGGAACTCCTGAACCCAGACGAGTGAGGGGAGGCTCCCCGGACACAACGGAAGCCCGTCCCGGGCCTTTGGGAGTGCCGCAGGCCGGGGGAGGGGGCCCGGGGCCAGAGAACCCGACCCGGGGACCGGCCGGGACCCTGGACCCAGCCGGGGCCCCCAGGCCCGCAGGCGCAGGGGAAGCATCCCTGGGCCCTCCGGACCCCGCCCCGGGCACCCTGCCATGCGGCAGGACCCATGACGGAGCCCGGGGCGGGGAGGCCACCCTCCCCGGGGCCCCCTGGGGCCCAGACGGAACTCCTGAACCCAGACGAGCGAGGGGAGGCTCCCCGGACACAACGGAAGCCCGTCCCGGGCCTTTGGGAGTGCCGCAGGCCGGGGGACAAGGCCCGGGGCCGGAGACCCCAACCCGGGGCCCGGCCGCGCCCCTGGACCCAGCCGGGGCCTCCAGGCCCGCAGGCGCAGGGGAAGCCTCCCCGGGCCCTCCGGACCCCGCCCCGGGCACCCTGCCACGCGGCAGGACCCATGACGGAGCCCAGGGCGGGGAGGCCGCCCTCCCCGGGGCCCCCAGGGAACCGGACGGAACTCCTGAACCCAGACGAGCGAGGGGAGGCTCCCCGGACACAACGGAAGCCCGTCCCGGGCCTTTGGGAGTGCCGCAGGCCGGGGGACGGGGCCCGGGGCCGGAGACCCCGACCCGGGACCCGGCCGGGCCCCAGGACCCAGCCGGGGGCCCCCAGGTCCGCAGGCGCAGGGGAAGCCTCCCCGGGCCCTCCGGACCCCGTTCCGGGCACCCTGCCACGCAGCAGGCCCCGGGACAGAACCAGGGCAGCATCCGGGCCCGTCCAGCTGCAGGCTGAGGACCGAGAGGGGTCCCAGAGTACCCTGTCCCTAGTAATCCGGAGGAAGGCTACCCCCCTTTCTTGAAACCTGTGCGCTCCGAGTGACGGAGGGGACTTTTGGGGCGAACGCGCCTGGCCTCCTGGAGCCCTGGTTGGGATACGGGAGGCGAAAGGGCTCCAGGGCTGCAGGGCTCCGGGGCTGCAGGGCTCCGGGCCTGCAGGGCTCCGGGCCTGCAGTGCTCCGGGCCTGCAGTGCTCAAGGGCTCAGGGCTGAAGGGCTCCAGGGCTGCAGGGCTTTGGGGCTGCAGGCCTCGTGTGGGGGGGGGAAGCTCATAGACCCCACGCTGGGCCTCAGGCATGGGAGGTCCGGCGGAGCTCCCGGGGCCCGGACGCCCGGGGGACCCATGGAGCCCGTCCTGGGCACTTTGCCTCGCCGCGGGCTGGAGGAGGGAGCACCGGACGCCCCGGGGAAGTGTCGTCCGGGCTTGGCCCATCTGGTCCCCGCCTGAGAACCGCCATCCCCAGGAGGGGTGTCCCGGCATACCCTGCCCCTACTAATCCGGAGGAAGGCTACCCACCTTTCTTGCAACACTCGCGCTCCGATTGATGGAGGGGATCCTAGGCGCGGATGCGCCCGACCTCCTGGAGCCCCTACTGGGATCCGGGAGTCAAATGAGCCCTCATCGGGCTTCCAGGCTGGCCCAGCCATCTGGTCGCCCCATTGGAAAGCATTGCGTGCGACCAGATGGCCGAGGGAAAGGTGCGACCAGATGGCCGGGACCGAAAGGACTCCCAGCTGCCCACACCGAGCCGTCGCGGTAGGGCTCCCGCCTGCCCTTGCAGGGCTCCGGGGCTCTTCACCAGGGTCTCTTGTCCCAGGCAGATGGACACTTGGCAGGCTGCAGGACGTCGGATACCAGGCCCTGACCAAAAATCAGGAGGCACGGGGCCGGTCCCTGCTTCTCAACGCAGCCAGGCCGGGGAGATCGGGGAGCCTGCCCAAGCACGAGGGACCCCAGTCCCGGGCACACGGTCCCTCAGGTTGTGTGCTCGTTTTCCACAATTTTTTTCAAAATTCCGCTAAGAGGCATTCCGCAAATTCCGCCCAGCCCTAACCAAACTCCTACTTCCGCAAGGAAAAGACTTAGCCAGCCACACACCCACCTGGCCCGGTCCCTGCTTCTGATCCCAGCCAGGTCTGGGGAGCCTCCCTTGGCCCGATGGACCCCGTCACGGGCACCCGGACCCTCACCAGGCCGCAGGACGGGTGCTCCCGCACCACATGGTCGTATAGGGGTGGGCAGAAAATTCCGCTCCGCCAGTGTAGCAGATAAAGCCAGCCACCCCTGCTCACCGGCCCGGTCCCTGCTTCTGAAAGCAGTCAGGCCGGGGAGAGCCTCCCCGGGCCCCCGTGGACCCTTGTCTCCAGCGCCCGGACCCTCGGCTGGCTTGCAGGACGGGGGGCTCCCGCACCCCGGGGCCTGCCGGACGGAGTACGAGCCCCGGGCCCGGTCCCA
>NC_140579.1:1230797110-1230799610 GCF_964204655.1 Triturus cristatus
GTTTGGAGCCTCGTTTAATTAGTAGAACCGTCCCTGGCCTCATACTTGCATTTTAACTGTGCCCCCACCGCGTTTTTTCGCGGAATTTCCACTCACTTGTAGCTTCTTCGTGGCGCTTGGCCGCCATCTTGGGGTGGTCTCCTGCCTCCTGGGCCACTTGCTGCAGCGCTCTAGCGCTTTCTGTAACCCAGGTGAGCTGGTATTTAAAGCTCACTCTGCTAGCGCAGCGGAGACGCGCAGCGGTAGCGCCTGACTCGCGCCGGAGTCGAGCCAGAGTCTGCCCGTCTGCGCCCGTCCGCGCTAAGTACGCGCGGTACGCTGGGGACTTCATCTTTTATTATAACAGTGCATATATTTGTGTGCTCGTAGCTTTCGCTCTGTCAGGATGATTAAGTATTCCGACGCCTCGCTTCGTGCCATCAGAAATACACTCCCACGCTGCTCTGCCACACCCCACCATCCGCTGTGTGGCCCGTGTCAGTGTGCCTGCAATAGATGGTCATTGGACCAGCCGGTAGGTATTCGCGAGCTCGCCACTTCTCCTGCACCACGAGCTCCTCCTGGTCTCTTTCCGTTGCCTGGTAGTCTGGGATCTGGTCTACGATTTTTAAATCTGAATACCAGATCTCTAGTGAAACACCATCTGTCGGTGGCTGATCTCATTTTGGATAAGACACCAGATCTGTTGGCCGTAACTGAAACCTGGCTACAAGATACTGACGACGCCATAGTCAATCTTGCTTGTCCTCCGGGCTATTCATGCTTTAGATCTAACCGCCATTCTAGAGGTGGAGGGATCGCCTTATTTATTAGATCCGCCTTCACATGCACCTGGACGATCTTGCAGATTGCCGGATGTGAGAGTGCGCTGTTTAAGGTTTCCATCAGCCCTCAGTTCTCGCTGTCAGGGATGGTTGTTTATCGCCCTCCAGGCAGCGATGTTGCTTTTAGAGGTGCCTTTCCGGAGGCTGTGAGCTTATTGGCTAGTGGCTGCGCAAATTTTTCCATCCTGGGTGATCTAAATCTCCACTTTGACAGGTCAGAGTCTCCGGCCATCAGTGGTTTTTTGGCCGACTTAGAGGCTTTGCAGTTGTTCCAGCTTATTTCTCAGCCTACACACGTGGCCGGCCACATCCTGGATCCGTTTTTTACCACTCTCTCGGATGTTCGGATTGTGGCGGTTGATCCTGTGATATGGTCTGACCACCATCTGGTGTCTGCTTGGCTTCCTCTCCCTGCCAATCCTACTATACCGCCTCCCTTGCGGATTCCCCGGCGCCATTGGAACAAACTGAGGTTAGAGGACCTTCACCGCATTATGGGTGCTGAGCCACTAGGTCCCTTGCTGAATGCCACCTCGGGATATGACCGGTTTTGTAACTGGATTACCAGGGCGCTGGACGTCCTGGTACCTATCATCTCCAGCAAGTCCAGTCCCCGGCAGGCCAGCCCCTGGTATGACAGCACGCTGCGTGCATTGAAGTCCTCTTGCAGACGGGCGGAAAGGGTGTGGCGTAAGTCGTACGATGCCGATAAGAAATCCATCTACCTGGCCCTAGTAAAGCTTTACCATCGAGCTATATGCAGGGCCCGGGCGGCGTTTTACGCAGCCGAATTTAGAAACAGCCCTAATCCGACTAAAACCATCTTTAAAACCGTAAAAGATTTAATGGCAAAGAGAGTCCCTCCACAGTTGGACAGTTCCATCGCCCACTGTGAAGCCTTAGCCACCTTCTTTCTGGATAAAGTCAGGAAAATTTATCTGGCGTTTCCTAGCACACTGCCTCCTGTGATCCCTTGGAGCGGCTCTAGCAGCTGTCCAGCGCTGCACTCCTTTCCTACCATCTCCGATGAGGAGTTCGCAATGTGGGCTCTGCGAGTCAAGTCTGGATCACCTGCAGACCCGGTAAGATCTGCGCTGTTCAGGGACGTTGCTTTTCAGGGACGCACAGCGGTGTGCTCCCTGATTAACCTTTCCCTAACCTCTGGCCTGGTCCCTGCCAAATGGAAGCAAGCGGTGGTTTCCCCGATCCTTAAAAAACCATCTCTGGATCCATCGAGACCTGAAAACTACCGCCCTATATCTTTGCTCCCTTGGCCGGCCAAGGTTATGGAGGCCCATGTAAATCGGGCCCTCACGGAGCACATGACCCTTGTGAATGTCCTGGATCCAACGCAGAATGGGTTTCGTGCTGGTCACAGCACTGAGACGGCCCTTCTGGCAATGGCTGAGCATTTGCGAGGTGTGCTCGATGCAGGTCAAACGGCAGCGCTTATTTTACTAGATCTGAGCGCTGCCTTTGACACTGTCTCCCATCGCATCTTGCTACGCCGCCTGCAGGACATTGGCATTTGTGGTTCAGCTCTGCAGTGGTGCCGCTCCTTCCTCAGCGATCGCTCCTTCTGCGTTGCCACCCCTCCTTTTCAGTCCAAGTACCATCCTTTGGACCTGGGGGTTCCGCAGGGCTCCTCGCTGAGTCCCACGCTTTTTAATCTGTAC
>NC_140579.1:1230804610-1230814610 GCF_964204655.1 Triturus cristatus
GGGGGCTAGAGCGCGCTCACCGTCGCGGCCCGGAAGCCTGAAGTGTGCCCCCTCATCGAGGCGAGGCCCGCGGAGAAGCCCGGGGCCCCGTCGCTGCCGTCGCAGCTGCTGAGAGAGGTGCGTGAGGCCGTGGCCTGCCCCGTCGTGGAAGGATCAACTGCAGAGGCCGGAGCTGGATTAGCCGCCTCAAGACGTCGTGATCAAGGTAAGCCGGGAGGCTTGGGAAGGACCCCGGTGCGCCCCCTATCGACCGGGAGCCAGACCGCACCCTGCGACCCTGGTTCCCCCTCCGTGGGAGTCCCCCGTTAACCCAGAACTGTGACCCCTTCGAGGGATTGCCCATTTTCTGCAGACTGTCAAGGAGCGCTGTGCCCCATGAACTGCACCGGAGTGCGAGAGGCTCGCTCCGTAAGAATCGTTGTGCTCCGTGAACTGCTCCGTTCTGAAGTATACATTGCTATGGATTACGAGTAGCGCTATGTTCTAAACGCTCCGTTCTGAAGTATTCATTGCTATTGATTACGAGTAGCGATATGTTCTAAATGCTCCGTTCTGAAGTATTCATTGCTATTGATTACGAGAAGCGGTATGTTCTAATGCTCTGCGCTGAAGTATTCACTGCTTACTGATTACGAGTAGCGTTATGTTCTAATGCTCAGTGCTGAAGTATTCACTGCTTACTGGTTACGAGTGGCGCTATGTTCTAAGGCTCTGCCCTGAAGTATGCACTGCGTGCTGGTTACGAGTGGCGCTATGTTCTAATGCTCTGCTCTGAAGGTTTCCCTAATTAAAGGTTACGAGGAGCGTATGATCGTAGGCTCTCCTCAGAAGTCCAAGGCTCAGTTCTTACGAGTGGTGCTGTGTTCGTCAGATTGGTCCCGAGGTGTACCAGGCCCGCTTGGCGCGTATAGCGCGGTAACCGCCACTGAGGTCTGCCCTGGGTCCCTGCACGCCCCCAGGAGTGGCGCTACAATCCCCTAACCCTACCACGGGGAGTAAGATACACAAGGGTGGCCTAGAGCCTGCAGGAAACATACTGGTGAATAACATACTGGTGAATAACATACTGGTGAATAACATACTGGTGAATATTATAGTGGTGAATGTGGTGCTGGCGGATCAAACGCTGACATAAGTGAATTGCCATTGTCATCTCATTAACTGCATTTATATCTCATGAAGTACCTTTACATCTTATGAATTGTCTTGTTATCCCATGAACTGCATTTATCTCGAACTGCTTGGATAAACTTGAGTTATTTGCATAAATCTCTACAGTGTGGCATCCCTTATTGTGTGCGTTCCTTGCTTCAGAGGATGCGTGTGTTGTATGGTCGCTTTACACACAAGCCTTTGGGTGCCCAGCCGCTCGTGTCACGTTACCCCCTTAGCGCCTGGAGACCCCAGGTCTTACACCACTTTTCCCAAGTCACCGGTCCCACGTCCCTCGTCGCCTCCACGGATCTCAGCTTCGCTGTAGATGTGGATCTGGGTCAGAGGTGTCTGGAAGTCTCGGCGCTGGTCAGTCTCTGCAGTCGTCCCTCGTAGGATCAGTCGCAAAGCAAGCAGCGGTCGCTGGATGGTGCCTGGTTGCCCAGGGTGGTCACTCCTTGGCCACAAGGGAGATTTCTTCAGTCTAATTCCTGAGGTCGAATGTTGAAGGTCCAGAGTTTCTGTACAAGTTGCAGATTCAGGTTAATCCAATTTAGCAGGGCTCAGCTACCTACTGATATACTGGGCTAGTGGGCTGGGCTACCTGCAAGGTCCCTCCTATGGGTGGGACCAGGAAGGGGAGGGGTTACACCCCCTTTCCTTTGTCCAGTTTCGCGCCAGAGCTGGGGCTGGAGTGCCCCAGCGCCGGTTTGAACTGGACTATGCATGGGACACCTTGTGTGCCCCAGGCAGTGTCTAGTTTCTTTCATCCCTCCCTGCCTAAATACACTAAATCCTGTCTAGGGTGGTGCTCGCACCTCCCAAGGCAGGAAACCTATTGTCCAAGCCTCCCTCGCTGGAAGGACTCCCAGCAGCAGGAGGTCAGACTTGTGTCTGTGGCAGCAGCATCCATTTTGTGATGCTGGGCTCTGGTTAACTTTAACCGGGTAAGTAGGTTTGAACATGTATTCTCCCTCTAGAAGGGAGGAATAATATCCTCATTGCCATAAATGGTATGGGGGTATTATTCCAAAGTGTTAGACACCTTATACGACATGTTTTGATAAAGCCAAACCATAGTTACCATAACCGTTTAAGATTATAAGGTACTTTAAGAGTATATGGTAGGCTATATCATAGAACAGCTATAAGGACATGGTTCCGAAAGCTGCAGACAGGCTCAGCTCATGCTAGAGCACCATCTCACATGTTACCAAGCACTCTGCCTCCAGGATTGTTAAGGCCTGCCATAGGAGTGGCTGATAGGTACACATGTGTCTATATATAAGGTAGGTATAGGAATACTACACCTAAGCAAGGAGTGATTACACGGCCTTGCCCCAGCTGAGTGATCAGCCAGTTGTGTCATAATGGAAGGCCAGGCCAGGGGTGGCATAATACATGCTGCAGCCCCTGGTAGGCCTAGGGTACACCTATGCCCTGGGTACCTAAGGTACACTGTACAGGGGCCAATAAGGTGATCCTAACCAATTGGGTTATGCACCTAAAGTACATAGTATAAATTTAGAGTGAGAACAGCTGGGCTGTGGGTCTGATTGGCAGGCCCACAGCCACATCTAAGTCGAAAACCAGTGAAGCAAAAGCAAAAGTGGGGGTGAACATAGAAAGCAGACCCTACTCTCCTACACAACCCCCCCCCCCCCCCAACTTAGGGACATTAAACTAACCTTGACCAGTTGAGTCTTCATGTTCTAAGTGGAAATATCTGGAGAGTCCATCTGCATTGGCATGGTCAGTCCCAGGTCTATGTTCCACTGTGAAGTCCATCCCCTGTAGGGAAATGGACCACCTAAGAAGTTTGGGATTTTCACCCTTCATCTGATTTAGCCACAAGAGGGGCTTATGGTCTGTCTGAATCTTGAAGTGAGTGCCAAACAAGTATGGCCTCAGCTTCTTCAGGGCCCAAACCACAGCAAAGGCCTCCCTCTCAATAGCTGACCAATGTTTCTCTCTAGGGGTCAGCCTTCTACTTATAAAAGCAATGGGCTGGTCTTGACCATCTATATTAAGTTGTGAAAGAACAGCTCCCACACCTAACTCAGAAGCATTTGTCCAGAAGCATTTGTCTGGACTATGAACTCTTTGGAGTAGTCTGGACTTTTCAGAATAGGTGCACTGCACATGGCCTGCTTCAGGTCATCAAATGCTTTTTGACAGCTTACTGTCCACTGAACTTTCTTTGGCATCTTCTTAGAGGTCAAGTCATTAAGTGGTGTCACAATGGACCCATAGTTCTTAACAAACTTTCTGTAGTACCCAGTCAGGCCCAAGAAAGCTCTGATCTGAGTCTGGGTAGTTGTAGGAGTCCAGTCCTTTATGGTCTGGAACTTGCTCTCCAGTGGTTGAACCTAACCCCCACCAACTAGGTGGCCCAGGTATACAACCTTGCTCTGCCCTATCTGGCACTTAGTGGCCTTGATAATGAGGCCTGCCTTTTGCAGGGCCTCTAAAACATTCCTCAGGTGGACCAGGTGATCCTCCCAGGTGGAGCTAACGACAGCAATATCATCAAGATAAGCTGCACAGTAGTCATCCAGACCTGTAAGGACTTGATTCACCAACCTTTGGAAAGTGGCAGGTGCATTCTTCAAACAAAAGGGCATTACCACAAATTGATAATGTCCTCCTGGGGTCGAGAAAGCAGTTTTGGCCTTTGCATTCTCAGCTAGTCTGATTTGCCAGTAGCCTGCTGTCAGGTCAAATGTACTCAAAAACTTGGCAGCTGCCAATCTGTCAATGAGCTCATATGCCCTAGGTATTGGGTGGGCATCTGTCCTAGTGACAGCATTGAGACCTCTGTAATCCACGCAAAACCTCATCTCTCTCTTACCATCTTGGGTGTGAGGTTTTGGCAAAAGGACTACAGGACTAGCCCAAGGGCTCTCTGAAGGTTCAATGACTCCCAGCTCCAACATCTTTTGTACCTCAACTTTTATGCAGTCCCTGACATGGTCAGGTTGCCTGTAGATTTTACTCTTCATAGGCAGACTGTCACCAGTGTCCACCTCATGGGTGCACCAGTTTGTCTGACTTGGGGTCAGAGAGAACATATGTCTGTAGGATGTAGGAGAGTAGGGTCTGCTTTCTATGTTCACCCCCACTTTTTTGCTTTTGCTTTACTGGTTTTCGACTTAGATGTGGCTGTGGGCCTGCTCATCAGACCCACAGCCCTGCTGTTCTCTCTCTAAATTAATACTATGCACTTTAGGTGCATAACCCATTTGGATAGGATCACCTTATTGGCCCCTGTACAGTGTACCTTAGGTACCCATGACATGGGTGTACCCTAGGCCTACCAGGGGCTGCAGCATGTATTATGCCACCCCTGGCCTGGCCTTCCATTATGACACAACTGGCTGATCACTCAGCTGGGGCAAGGTCGTGTAATCACCCCTTGCTTAGGTGTAGTATTCCTATACCTACCTTATATATAGACACATGTGTACCTATCAGCCACTCCTATGGCAGGCCTTAACAATCCTGGAGGCAGAGTGCTTGGTAACATGTGAGATGGTGCTCTAGCATGAGCTGAGCCTGTCTGCAGCTTTCGGAACCATGTCCTTGTAGCTATTCTATGATATAGCCTACCATATACTCTTAAAGTGCCTTATAATCTTAAACGGTTATGGTAACTATGGTTTGGCTTTATCAAAACATGTCGTGTAAGGTGTCTAACACTTTGGAATAATACCCCCATCCCATTTCTGGGGATAAGGATATTATCCCTCCCTTCTGGAGGGAGAAGACATATTGAAACCTACTTACCCGGTTAAAGTTAACCAGAGCCCCAGCATCACAAAATGGATGCTGCTGCCACGACACAAGTCTGACCTCCTGCTGCTGGGAGTGATCCCGGCACGGGAGGCTTGGACAATAGGTTTCCTGCCTTGGGAGGTGCGAGCACCACCCCAGACAGGCCTTAGTGTATTGGGGCAGGGAGGGATGAAAGAAACAAGACACTGCCTGGGGCACACAAGGTGTCCCATGCATAGTCCAGTTCAAACCGGAGCTGGGGCACACCAGCCCCAGTCCTGGCGCGAAACTGGACAAAGGGAAGGGGGTGTAACCACCCCCTTCCCCGGTCCCACCCATAAGGCATGACCTAGCAGGCAACCCAGTCCCCCAGATTAGTATAAGAGTGGTAGCTGGTCCCCAGGAGATTAGATTATCCTGAACCTGCAACTTGAACAGAAACTCTGGACCTTTGACATTCGACGAAAGAAGAAGACTGAAGAATCTCCCTTGTGGCCAAGGAGTGGCTACCCTGTGCAAACAGGTACCATCAAGAGACTTACCCTTTGCTTTGCTGAAGTTCTACGAGGGACCGACTGCAGAGCCCGACCAGAGCCTTGACTTCCAGACTTCTCCGACCCTGATCCACATCCACAGCCGAGCTGAGATCCGTGGAGGCGACGAGAGACGTGGGACCGGCTACCTGGGAAAAGTGGCGAGTATCTTCCAGCGCAGCTTCTGAGGTACCCTCGAAGTTGTGCACCGGGGATTGAGAAGCCCCAACCCCAAGCACCATCTGCACCGAAGATCAGCCCCCCACACTCCACGAGTCCTACGTGGGGCCCTTCTGCATTTTCCTGCTTGCCGCGTCTGTCCGGTTGCTTGCCCGTTGGCTAGCGGCCTTTGCGACGACACACCTTTGAATTTCCACTGCTGGTTTGGCTCCTCCAGACTGGCTACTGCTCCTCTGCAAAAGAGAAGTGCCCCAGACCTTCCTGGTCTGCACCAGAAGCAAGTCCTCCATTCTTCGTGGGTTCCGCTTGCCAAGGCTTGGTGAGTCCTAGTTCGACTTCGACGCCGCCGACAGCAAGAGCCTTCGTGGGACAGCTCGCCTCCTGGTCCTGGTCGTCCTCGACGTCTCCTGGTACCCGTGGCTGCTGCGACAAGCTTCACCTCTTCACCTGCAATCTCCCGACATCGCCTGGTTCCTTCCTGGTTCCACGTGGTCACTGGCTAGTGACCCTGACTCTGTCCCTTCTGCTTGCAGGTATCCTTCCTACTTGATCCCGGCCTTAGGATCCACCGGACACAATTCACTGACTGCCTGTCAGCAACTTTCCTTCAGGCATCCATAGAAGTCCACGACGAAACCCGATGCAAGTTCACACCTATGAACCCGCAGCCCGTGGGCTAGGTAACTTGGGTACTTCGGTGCTCACAAGGGTATTGACTATCCTAGGGTCTAGTTTCTGAGTCTCGACTTTCTAGCTATACCAAAAGTGTCCTAAAACTGCTTATTTCAGAACTGTACTATATCTATCGATTATACGCATTACGCGTGAGTGTTTCCACTCTGCACCTGAATCCCACTTCCTAACCTTGGGTAGTGTAGTGTAGCCCCAGCGATTCCCTAGGCCTAGGCCTATCCTATTTCCGTGACAGTGGTCCTTATACCACTTCTTTAGTATATGGTTTGCGTGGCCCCCAGGGCCTAACTGTATTACTTACCTGTGTGACTTAATGTATGCTTGAATAATACTGTGTTGTACTTACCTCGAATCTCATAAAGAGTGCTGAGGGTTTGACTAGAATAAATACACTTTATTTTATATATATATCTGTTGTGGTGTCCTTTCATTTGGCATCCAAGGGATTACATATGGTATAACAGCTGGCTTCACATGCCATTCAGAGTTTAGCCGAAGACTGCTCTTGTCCATGCTATCACTAGGATAGCTGGTCTATAAGGTTGACTTTACAACCAATCACCATAAGGGTTGTTTGGACTGATATAAGGTGTCACTAGAACTAGTGACATCATACATCAGGCCAACTTCTCACATAGGACTGCAGAACTTGTCTGCAGTCCTGTTGCTGATGATCAGTGAGGCTGTCAGAAAAGACCACACCATCAACTGAGCCATCATCAGGGTTCTGAGTCAACAGGTCTGGGAGAGGGTCACTCTTCCTCCTGCCCCTCATCTGTAGCCATGAGTAAGCCCATGTCTGCCCTGTCAACATATGCCTTCAATATGTTGACATGAAGCACCCTGTGGGGGCTTCTGGGAGTCCCAAGGTCCACCAAGTAGGTGACTTCTCCCTTTTTCTCAACAATAGTGTGGGGTCCAGACCATTTGTCTTGGAGTGCTGCTGGGGCCACTGGCTCCAACACCCACACTTTCTGCCCTGGCTTGTACACAGTCAGCACAGCCTTTTGGTCATGCCAAGCTTTTTGGAGTTCTTGGCTTGCCTCAAGGTTTTTAGAAGCCTTCTTCATATACTCTGCCATCCTGGAGCGGAGGCCAAGTACATAATCCACTATGTCCAGTTTGGGTTGTCTGAGAGGTCTCTCCCATCCTTCCCTTACTAAACACAGGGGTCCCCTTACAGAATGCCCAAACAAAAGCTCAAAAGGGCTGTAGCCAACCCCCTTTTGTGGGACCTCTCTGTAAGCAAACAGAAGGCAGGGTAAAAGGATGTCCCATCTTCGCCTAAGCTTGTCTGGTAAACCTTTTATCATCCCTTTTAGGGTCTTGTTGAATCTCTCCACAAGCCCATTGCACTGTGGGTGATAGGGTGTAGTGAATTTGTAGTTAACACCACACTCCTTCCACATTGCAGTCAAATATCCAGACATGAAGTTGGCACCTCTGTCAGAAATAACCTCCTTTGGAAAGCCCACTCTGGAGAATACTCCAAGTAGGGCCCTTGCCACAACAGGAGCTGTTGTGGTCCTTAGGGGTATAGCTTCTGGATACCTGGTGGCATGGTCCACTATCACCAGTATGAATCTGTGCCCAGATGCTGTTTGGGGGTCCATTTGTCCTACAATGTCTATCCCCACTCTCTCAAAGTGAACCCCCACCACAGGTAGTGGTATGAGGGGGGCCTTTGTGGTGCCACCTGATTTGCCACTGGCTTGGCAGGTGACACAGGAGCGACAAAACTCCTTGGTATCTTCTGACATGTGAGGCCAGTGAAAGTGAGGGACAAGTCTGTCCCAGGTCTTATTCTGGCCTAAGTGTCCTGCAAGGGGAATATCATGGGCCAAGGTAGGAAGGAAGCCTCTGAAACTCAATGGTATGACCAACCTCCTGGACGCACCAGGCTTGGGGTCTCTAGCCTCTGAGTACAGTAGCCCTTCATCCCAATACACTCTATGGGTACCTTGAGCATTCCCTGCAGTCTCAGCAGCAGCCTGCTGTCTGAGGGGTTCAAGAGAAGGACAGTCTAATTGTGCCTGCCTCAGATCTGCCCTTGAAGGTCCCCCTGTCCCAAGAAACTCAACCTGATCAGGTTCCAGTTCTTCTAGGACAGTTCCTTCGGGGCTCTCAGAATCATCCTCCTGTGAGGGCTGATCCACCACCTGAGGCAGGGGGGAAGGCACAGCCTTTACCCTACTGCTCTTTCTCTTGGGTTGTGTCTGGTCCATTGTCGAGGGATCCAGCACTTGTTCAGTGTTACACTTTTTGGCCTGTGACCTGGTCACAGCAAGGACATGTGCATCTATCCCCAGCATTTCTGCATGGGTCCTATACTCCACTTCAGACCAAACTGAAGTTTCAAGGTCATTTCCCAACAGACACTCTACAGGAAGGTCTGAACTTACCACAACTTTCTTGAGGCCAGTTACCCCTCCCCAGGAGAAGTTAACAATTGCCACACTATGGGAAGTAGTGGCCTTGCTAGCGTTGGTCACTAGGTAATTCTCACCTAGCATGATCTGTCCAGGGTCCACAAAGGCAGGTGTCACCATTGTGACACTAGCCCCAGTGTCCCTGTAGGCCTGAGCCATTCTATTATTGATAAAAGGAGTCTGTCTGTACTTGCCCAGGTTACTGGGACCCACAGTAGAGGACAAAGCTATGTCCCCATCACAGATCAGAACAGCCTGAGTTGGTATCCTGACTAGGCCAGAATCCTCCTCAGTTCCCAGGGTTAACCCTACTACATCCTTTTGCTGGGAACCACCACTTACAGCTGGACTATGGGGTACAGTTGCCTTAGGGGCAATGGTGGATGGGGGCTTATCCTTTTTGGTGCACTCACTAAACCAATGTGAGTTTGACTTACAATAGTTGCACCAGGGTTTCTTTTGGCCATCTTTCTTTTTATCCTTTTTGGGACCACCCTCTCCCTGAGCCTTTTGGGGGCCTGGTGAAGACTTCTGCTCTTTTTGTTTCTGATCATTACCCTTCTGGTCTGCCTTTTTCTGATCACCGCCCTGGTTTTGGTTTTTCTGCTTAACTCTAGTCCTGACCCACCTATCTGCCTTCTTTCCCAATTCCTGGGGAGAAGTTAGGTCAGAGTCAATCAAGTGTTGATGCAGCAGCTGGGTTTGACAGTTATTAACGATTTGTTCTCTCATGATCAAATTATACAATCCTGTATAGTCCTTAACCTTACTACCCAATAACCAGCCTTCCAAAGCCTTAGTGGCACAATCTACAAAGTCAGTCCAGTCCTGAGTCTGTGTCTTCTGGGTATCCCTGAACAACAACCTGTATTGTTCAGTGGTTAGGCCAAACCCATCAATCAGAGCACTCTTCAGGACAGTGTAATTGTCAGCATCCTCATCACTAACTGTGAGGAGCTTGTCTCTACCTTTCTCAGAGAAGGAGAGCCATAAGATATCTGCCCACTGACTTTGGGGTACCTGCTGTACTTTGCAGGCTCTCTCCAAAGCAGTTATCCATTTGTGGATGTCATCCCCACATTTGTAGGGAGGGACAATCTTGCTCAGGTTTCTATTGCCATATGGCCTGTCTCTATCCTGAGGGATATTGCTGCCACCAGTGGGGTCAGCGCTGGTCGGCATGTATTAGCTCTAGAATTACCACAGTTATCCAAGTAACAGATGGAGCGATCAAAGGAA
>NC_140579.1:1230829610-1230844610 GCF_964204655.1 Triturus cristatus
AAGATAATGATTTAGACTCCAGTCCGCAAGAGTTGTGTCAAGTGCGATTTGAATTTGGAAAAGGTACGATTGTGGGTTCTGATGTTGAGAAAGCAGTAGCGACACTGCTGTCTTTCAGGAGTGGGGATTGTCAGCAGCCGTTGTTTGAACAGGAATTCCCTGAAGGGAAACAGGTAAAGGCGCGACAATACCCGATGCGTGAGGTTCCTCCAGTCTGGAGACCTGGTGATTCACAGGCTAATCCACCTGTTCTGCCACATTTTCAGCGTGTTTGGGTACATGTTCCCTGGAAACGATCTGAAGTTTTAGCCCTTAAGCAGACTCTACCTGACCCCCGTAAGAACCCTGCAGGATATTATAAGGAGTTATCACAGACCGCAGAATCGTGTGTTATGAATTTAGCCGACATTGATATGTTGTTCGGAAATGTTGTGCCACAGCCTTTATGGGGATTGATTCGTAATGCAGATCATGCTGCAGAACTAGGTGACACATGGACTAATATCATTAATGCAGACAATAGACAGGTTGGTGGTGCCAAGCCTGAGCCCACGGTAGCAGAACTCCCTGGTAGAATAATTACCTATATGAAAACTTTAATTCCCGCTATATGTGTAAATTGGGATAAATTATCCGCATGCAAACAGAAGAAAGATGAAACAGTGTCCGATTATTTAACCAGGTTTGAAGAAACATTTATCGACCACAGTGGTCAGGACATGAGTACAGAAGGTGGCCAACGGTTATTTGTTGATAAATTTGTGCATAATTTGCTTCTGGAGTTGTGTAAAAAATTATAAGATTCGGAGAGTTCTTGGGCCGTTTCCTCTTCAGCGCAAATACTGGCTACTGCACAGTATTACGAAAATAGCGATAAAGATGAGAAGGATAGAACAGACAAGAAAATGAAAGAGTTGAAAACAAAGGTTCTTTTACAGCAGGCTTATCCACCACGTGGAGGTCAGAATAATTATAGGCAAACCCAGGGTATCTATCAGCAACCCCAACAATTTCAGAATAATGAGCAAATGTATGGGTATTATCAACCACGTGTTCCTGTAGGTCCCAATCAGTGTTTATATTGCAAGGAGGAAGGTCATTTTAAAAATAATTGCCTTAGATTCTTGCAGCGCACGAATAATGCTTATGGCGCAAGAGGTAGAGGTGGTCAGCAAGCCCCAAGAGGTAGAGGGCGTGGAAATGTTCCCCAGAACGCGCGTTCTCTTCCGCCTCAAAATACGATGAATAGTTTTGATCAGCAAGCCAATGCAACTGGCAAGACAGCACAGTACTATAATAATGACTATTATGTGGGAGATGATAATACGGAAGGTAATGATTACTAGGACAGCCATAGACAGAGAGAGGGAGTTGTTTCAGTGCCAGTGGATCAGAGCGGACCGTATGTTAAGGTGACTACAGCGGGTGACACAGAGCCCTTTCTGCTGAACACTGGTGCTGCAAAGAGTTCTATTATGCGCTCAAAACTCCCTGGCGCGCCTTTGTCTGACAAAATGAATGTTTCCGTAGGTTTTTCTGGCGCCCCGGTTAGGAACCCGATCTCAAGTCCTATGGCCCTTTCTGTTGGACCTTGTGAGCTGAGAGCCCCCCTCATCCTAACAACAGGATGTAATGAAAACCTATTAGGATTGGATCTGTTAAAGAGATTACATGCGACATTATATTGTTCCCCCTCGGGAGTACAACTTACGCTGGGTAAGGAAGTGATTTCTCCCATGTATTTGTCAAAGAATAAACTACCAGCTGAATTGTCGTCTCTTCCTGATGCCCTTTGGGCCACTGGCCCTAATGATGTGGGCCTTTTGGAAATACCCCCGTATGTTGTCACTTTGAAAGCCAATGTTAAATTGCCCCGCATTCCCCAGTACAAGATCTCTAAGGAAGGGGAAAAAGCGTTGTTAGCAATTATCTATGATTTAATTGAGAAGGATGTGATTGAAGAGACAAGAGGCAACGTTTGCAATAGTCCGGTTCTGCCTGTTTTAAAACGTACTGACCCTTCTCAGCCACCTGTTTACAGATTTGTGATCGATCTTAGAGAGGTCAATAAGGTAGTTGTGCCACAGTTTCCAGTGGTTCCTGATATAACTGCCTTGTTGACTATGATCCCAGCTTCCGCTGCTTGGTTCTCAGTGATTGATTTAAAGAATGCTTTCTTTAGCATTCCGATTGCAGAGGAGAGCAGGGATATTTTTGGCTTTTGTTTAGGAGGTCGAAGCTTCCGTTTTAAACGTGCTCCACAGGGCTACTGTGAAAGTCCATCAATATACAGTCAGGCTTTAAAAGCGCAGCTTGATGCCCTTGTTTTACCTAAAGGTGCTACCCTTATCCAGTATGTTGACGATTTACTAATCGCCGTGGATACTGAGGAGATTTGTAAAGGAGCTACATCATCATTGTTGCGTCATTTGTCTGCCTTTCATCACAAAGTGTATCTCTCTAAACTGCAATATTGTCGACAAGAAGTGACCTATTTAGGTCATCTCTTATCGAAGGAGGGAAGGAAGCTGACCCCAGAAAGAATCCAAGCCATTGCACAGTTAAGCGTGCCAAGGACAAAGAGAGAAGTGCGTACTTTCTTGGGCATTACTTCATACTGTAGGCACTGGATCCCGAGTTTTTCTTTGCTGGCAAAACCATTGCTAGCATTAACATATAAAGATATACCGAACCTTGTCCCATGGTCTGAAGAGTGTCAGAAAAGTTTTTGGGAATTACGCAAGGCATTATGTTCAGCTCCTGTGTTGGGTACCCCCCGACTATAGTAAGCCTTTTACCTTGTATGTTTATGAAAAGGACGGTTGCGCATTGTCAGTGCTAACACAGCCTTTTGGAGACATACCGCGTCCATGCGCGTATTTTTCGTCGACTTTGGACCCTGTAGCGAGGGCATTGCCAAGTTGTTTAAGAGCCACAGCGGCAGCAGCTGTGTCTATTCGACAGTCTGCTGGACTAGTGATGAATAATACATTGATTGTAATGGTTCCCCATGCGGTGGACACATTGTTAAACAGGACCAAGACACAGCATTTAACTAATGCTCGATTGTCAGGGTATGAATTGACACTGTTAGCAAACCATGTGCACATAAAAAGGTGCAACACGCTGAATCCAGCCACATTATTGCCAATTTCAGCAGACACAGATGAGGTTGAACAGCATGATTGTCTGTTCAGAACAGAAGAAGAAACAAAAGGGAGAGTGGATCTTAAAGATACTCCCCTGGTTGAATGTGATGGTACCTTATGGGTGGATGGTTCATGCTTCAAGCTTCCGAATGGTGATACGACTGCTGCATATGCTGTCACGACTCTGCACACGATTGTTGAAACTGCACGCATACCACATAATTCAGCCCAAGCAGCAGAATTGCACTTACAAGAGCATGCGTGTTGTCGAAAGGAATGAAAGTGAACATATATACTGACAGTCAGTATGCTTTTGGTGTGGCCCATAGTTTTGGGCGTTTGTGGAAAGAACGTGGTTTCCTGACCTCGCATGGAGCTAAGATTCAGAATGGTCAGTTAGTGAATGATCTCCTTGAGTCACTGACCTTGCCGTTACAAGTCGCGATTGTGAAATGCAGCGCACACAAGAAGGTTACCGATGATGTTGGGCGTGGTAATGCATTTGCTGACGAAACCGCGAAAGAAACAGCAAAAGATGTGACAACTCGAATGTATGTTGCAGGCCCTGCAAGATGGGTTGGTGATGTTGGAATGTGTGAAGACACGATAGAGAGTGTGAAGTCCCTTCAAGCTGAAGCCACAGAGAAAGAATTGAGTATGTGGAAAGAGAGTAAGGGTAAATTAGATGAAAACGGTTGTTGGATTGATTTGTCAGAACACCGGCGATGGTTGTTACCTGATGCATATGTGCTTCCAGTGATTACGATGGCGCATGGAATGGCACATATCAGTGTGAAAGGGATTTGTAAGTTGTTGGCTCCAGTATGGCAGAATGCTGGAATCCCTAAGTGTGCGGAAAATGTGGTCAAAAATTGCATGGTATGTCTGAAATACAATCCTGGTAGGGGAACCCCAACTCCACCTGGTCATTTTGCGCCGCAATCATATCCATTTGAAGTTCTGCAACTAGACTTCATCCACATGGAAAGATGCAACAATTTGAAATATGTACTGGTTGTTGTTTGCGCTTTTTCAAGATGGATAGAAGCGTATCCCCTAAAAGACAATACGGCCTTATCCACAGCTAAAGCCCTTGTCAAAGAATTTTTCCCTAGGTTCGGAATGCCGAGGATGGTATGGAGTGATAACGGGAGTGAATTTGTAGGTCGAGTGATGAAGGATGTGTGTGAGGGACTAGGCATTAAGCAGAAGTTCCACGCTGCAAATCACCCCCAATCAGCTGGATTAGTAGAGTGCTACAATGGCACTTTGAAACTTAAGTTGGCCAAAATTCAGGCGAGCTCCGGTCTTAAATGGCCTGACGCTCTGCCCTTAGCACTCCTATCAACAAGAATGATTGTGCATTCACGAGTGGGACTTAGTCCGTATGAAATTGTGTTTGGCCGTCCGGCCAATGTATGGGGAGTGCCAAGGCCGACAAAATTCAGTGAAATCGAACATCCAGTACTGCTTGATTATCTGTATGAATTGACGGCTAAATTGCGTGTCTGTAGTGGGTCCGGGTGACAGATACGCAGGCTCAGGCTTAAGAAGTTCTAGGAAGTTATTATTTCAACAGTATACACAGTAATCCGTTCCCACTGGAGGACAGCTGCCTGTGGTAGGTGTTGCTTCGTTGGATGTCTTCCAGGGTGTCCCCTCTTTCTCTTGGCGGTGGCTCGGAGGAGTGGTCCGGTCTGGTCTCTCCGGTGTGTATGCCCCAAAAGATAAAGGAAAGCAGGTGTCAGATAAACGCTGGGTACTGTGGTGACGTTAGGGCCGGGAGTGAGGGACACCGTGTTGGGGAACAGTCGTTGTGTGCCTAGGTGCTCAGGGGAAGGTGTTGTGGTCTGATCGGGGCTGAAGTGGCTACAGGCGGCTTTATTCAGAGGCGTTTTCCCTTCCCCACCCACCCCGCAACTTTCCCTCGTACCTGCTCCAGCCACGCTCCTCCCCCGGGAACGTGGCAGGGCGCCTCACGGATGTGTTGGCCTCCTGGCTTGTAGGTTTCTCTCCTCGTAGTCGTCACGTCGAGGTGGGTTCTTCCGCCTTCCGTCCGGCCTCCGAGGTCAGTCCTTCTCCTCCACTCCAGCTCCGTCGTTTCCGCTCCCTTCCGCTCGGGCTCGCACTCCTCCGATGTTCCCAAGTCCGTCTCACGCTCCTCCAATCTCCTTCTCTCCGACTCCCGCTCCTCCAGTCTCCTTCGCTCTCTCTCGACCTCCGGGGAAACGCCGTCCGTCGTCTCTCTTCTTGGACGCTCCTTTGAAGTCCCGCCGATGAAGACGTCATCCGGGGGAGGGGCTTCTATCGTCCAATCGAGGCGATTGTACGGAGCCCAGTTGTCCAGCCGGGAATGTCCCTCAGATGCCTGCGTGGTGAGAGAAGGGTTTTTAGCGCAATCATGTGCCGGACAGTGACAGTCAGGGGTGTTTATGGCACCGCTATCCCCTACCCCGTCACAGTGTCTTACACCAACAGGTTCACGATACTCTGCCCCAGGCCTCTGAAGCTCCAGGACACCCTATTAATCCTGGAACGTGGGTGCTAATTAAGAATTTTCAACGTACGAAAAATGATGAGCCCCGTTGGATCGGCTCCCACCTAGTCCTGCTATCAACAAGATCAGTGGTTCGAGTGAAAGGGAAAAAGAATTGGATACACGGCACACATTGCAAGAGGATCCCTTTGCCCCTACCGTATGATCGGTGGGTCCAGGAGGGGATCGCTGACTCCGAGGCTGACACTGTGCCTCGTTTTGTGCCTTTTAGCGATGCACGTGTAAAGGGAACGAATACAGAGCAAAAAAGTGACGACATTCTGCAAGAAGCTACATCGCCATCAATCCGATTGGACACCACAGAGCCTGAACTTTTGTTTCAGGACCAGACAGTACCTGGCAGAAGTCGCTATAATTTGAGGCCAAGAACTATGGACAAATAAAAATTCTTTTTCTTTGATAGTTTCAAAAGTGCAACTATCTCATCTGAAAAACTTTTTGACTTTTTGTTTTTCGAACCACCATCCGGGTTCAGCTGCAGGGTCGCGGTGCCAAGACTTTGGGGTACAAGCCAAAGACGTTAGGTCTACGGTTCTGGTTGGTCTAGGGCGTTCCCTGAACTGACAGGTGTACTCCTTAGCATAAGATACTCATCCGCCGCGAGCAGCACGATTAGAGGATGGAGTTTTTCAGGATGGAGAGGCCCACCGAGGAAATAAATTTCAAGAGCAGAATATGTAAAATAATGAATAGCAAATGTTTTGTAGTATTAGGTCTGTTTGTGCTATCTAGCATAATGATGTTTTCTGTAGGTTGTGTACTATTGTCCTTCCAAGTGTCATTTGCACCCACTGTACAGCCCACACCTCTTCCTACTGTTTTTCCGCACTCTTTTCACCCTCTGCCAGAACACGAACAAGCTAGACGTGCTGAATTTGCAAACAATTCGTTCATTCAACTCCTACACCAGCACCAACTAGTTATGAATACAACAAACTGTTGGGTGTGTGGTTTGATGCCACACACCATTAATAAGGGTATCCCATATCTAGTACTGCCGTTTAGCTATAATGGTTCATCATGGGCATTCCAGACCATGTTTCTTTTTGCGCT
The DNA here is from genome assembly GCF_964204655.1 of Triturus cristatus. Lineage (NCBI taxonomy): Eukaryota > Metazoa > Chordata > Amphibia > Caudata > Salamandridae > Triturus > Triturus cristatus. The sequence continues at coordinate 1,230,836,370 of NC_140579.1, forward strand.
TGAAACCTACTCCCAGCGACCACCGCGTTCCACTAGACTTAACTCGAACAATGAAGCCTTGATGAGAGGAGTTGCAGATATGAGTAGAGATATCGATGCATATACATCTATTCCCAAGGATGATTTGCGAGCTTATGTAGGTTGAAACGCGACGGGGTATAGCATCAGTTTGGGCGAAAAATAGCGCAAAAGTTCATCTCCAATTTGGGTTGTACCACACATGGATCGCCTTTGTTTACAAGGCAATGGTCAAAATCCAAGAGCTAAACTAGGGAAGAGTAACTGTACTGAAACATACACTTTTCCATCACAGTTTTCCCCTGTGTTTTTAGCTGCCAAGGGTACATACTTTGTCTGTAGTGATCGAGCATACACATGGTTGCCCCCTGATTTCTCGGGCACGTGTTATGTTGCAAATTTGCTACCGCCAACATTTACTGCTGCCTCTGATTATCACAAGACCAGAGTTGTGAGAGGCGTTGTTAGTAAGGAAGATACTGCCGGTCAGGAAGCGGGAGACTTTTTCCTGGGTTTCCTGCCGTTTTGGGGACCAATGGTCAATAGTCGGAACCTGAGACAACTGACTCGTGTAGTTGAATCCACTGTTAATGTAACGGCCGGTGCCCTTGGTAACTTGACAGCTGAGCTTCAAGCGGATCGCCTCATGACGTTGCAGAACCGTATGGTTCTAGATGTCATACTTGCAGACCGTGGTGGGGTATGCAAGGTTATCCAATCGAGCTGTTGTATTTTCATACCAGATAACGCTCCGACAGTCTACCAGGCCATTTCCAAACTACATAAGATTTCCGAATCCATTCACGTGTGTAGGAAGGTGGATATCTGACTATGGTTACCCCCAACTTTTTGCCTAGTGTCTAGCTGGTTTTTCGACTTAGTTGGCCTGAGATCCTGCCATTCAGGGTCTCAGGCTGCCTGCTCTCTCTTTAAAATGGACTCCATGTACTTTAGGTGCATAACCCATTTGGATAGAATCACCTTATTGGCCCCTGTACAGTGTACCCTAGGTACCCAGGGCATAGGTGTACCCTAGGCCTACCAGGGGCTGCAGCATGTATTATGCCACCCCTGGCCTGGCCTTCCATTTTGACACAACTGGCTGATCACTCAGCTGGGGCAAGGTCGTGTAATCACCCCTTGCTTAGGTGTAGTATTCCTATACCTAACTTACATATAGACACATGTGTACCTATCAGTCACTCCTATGGCAGGCCTTAACAATCCTGGAGGCAGAGTGCTTGGTAACATGTGAGATGGTGCTCTAGCATGAGCTGAGCCTGTCTGCAGCTTTCGGAACCTTGTCCTTATAGCTGTTCTATGAAATAGCCTACCATATACTCTTAAAGTGCCTTATAATCTTAGACGGTTATGGTAACTATGGTTTGGCTTTATCGAAACATGTCGTGTAAGGTGTCTAACACTTTGCAATAATACCCCATACCATTTCTGGACATGAGAATATTACTCCCCCCTTCTAGAGGGAAAGACATGTTAAAATCATACTTCAACTGTTAGCCTCTGACCAAAGCCTCAGCATCACAAAATGGATGCTGCTGCCACGACACAAGTCTGACCTCCTGCAGCTGGGAGTGATCCCAGCCAGGGAGGCCTGGACAATAGGTTTCCTGCTTGGGGAGGTGCTAGCACCTCCCCAGACAGCCTTTAGTGTATTGGGGCAGGGTGGGCTGAAAGGAATGAGACATGCCTGGGGCACACAAGGTGTTCCTTGCATAGTCCAGTTCAAACCGGCGCTGGGGCACTCCAGCCCCAGCTCTGGCGCGAAACTGGACAAAGGGAAGTGGGTGTAACCACCCCCTCCCAGGTCCCACCCATAAGGCGTGACCTAGCAGGTATCCCAGCCCCCCAGATTAGTATAAGAGTGGGAGTTGGGCCTCAAGACTTTAGATTATCCTGAACCTGCAAAACTGAACAGAAACTCTGGACCTTCGACATTCGACGAAAGAAGAAGACTGAAGAATCTCCCTTGTAGCCAAGGAGTGGCTACCCTGTGCAAACAGGCACCATCAAGAGACTACCCCTTTGCTTTGCCCACGTTCTACGAGGAACCGACTGCAGAGCCCGACCAGAGCCTTGACTTCCAGACTTCTCCGACCCTGATCCACATCGACAGCAAAGCTGAGATCCGTGGAGGCGACGAGCGACGTGGGACCGGCTACCTGGGAAAAGTGGCTAGTAACTTAAAGCGCAGCTTCTGAGGTACCCTCGAAGTTGTGCACCGGGGATTGAGAAGCCCCAACCCCAAGCACCATCTGCACCGAAGATCAGCCCCCCACACTCCACGAGTCCTGCGTGGGGCCCTTCTGCATTTTCCTGCTTGCCGCGTCTGTCCGGTTGCTTGCCCGCTGGCTAGTGGCCTTTGTGACGACGCACCCTGAAATCTTCTGCGCTGGTTTGGCTCCTCCAGACTGGCTCCCGCTTCTCTGCAAAGAAGAAGCACCCCAGACCTTCCTGGTCTGAACCAGAAGCAAGTCCTCCGTTCTTCGTGGGTTCCGCTTGCCAAGGCTTGGTGAGTCCTAGTCCAACTTCGACGCCGCCGACAGCAAGAGCCTTCGTGGGACAGCTCGCCTCCTGGTCCTGGTCGTCCTCGACGCTTCCTGGTCCTCCTGGCTGCAGCGACAAGCTTCACCTTCACCTGCAATCTTCACGACATCGCCTGGTTCCTTCCTGGTTCCACGTGGTCACTGGCTAGTGACCTTGACTCTGTCCCTTCTGCTTGCAGGTTTCCTCTCTTCTTGATCCCAGCCTTGGGATCCACCGGACACTCTTCACTGACTGCCTGTCAGCATCTTTCTTCAGGCATCCATAGGAGTCGACGACGAAAATGACGCATCTTCACCCCTATGCACCCGCAGCCTGTGGGCTAGGTAACTTGGGTACTCCGGTGCTCATCAGGATAGTGACTATCCTAGTGTCTAGTTTTCAAGTCTCAACTTCCTAGCTACTCCGGAAGTGTCCTAAATCTACCGTTTTCTAAACTGTACTATTGCTATTGACTTTTACGCATTACGCGTGAGTGTTTCCACTCTGCACACGAATCCCGTGGGCCTCCCACTTCCTAACTAACGCTAGTGTAGTGTAGCCCCAGCGATTCCCTAGGCCTAGGCCTATTCTATTTCCGTGACAGTGGTTCTTATACCACTTACTTAGTATATGGTTTGCGTGGCCCCTAGGGCCTAACTGTATTACTTACCTGTGTGACTTAATGTATGCTTAAATAAGACTGTGTTGTACTTACCTCTAATCTCATAAAGAGTGCTGAGGGTTTGACTAGAATAAATACACTTTATTTTATATATATATCTGTTGTGGTGTCCTTTCATTTGGTATTCAAGGGATTATACATGGTATCACAGCTGGCTTCACATGCCATTCAGAGTTTAGCCTAAGACTGCTCTTGTCCATGCTACCACTAGGATAGCTGGTCTATAAGGTTGACTTTACAACCAATCACCATAAGGGTATTTGGACTGATATAAGGTGTACACTAGAACTAGTGACATCATACATCAGGCCAACTTCTCACAACGTGGATAAAGGAGATTGGTCAATGATGGGGTGGTTCTGGGGACTGATATCTGCTTGGGGATGGAAGATTCTGATAGTCATTGGGATGATCTTAGCCATTCTTTTCCTGTTCTGTTTATGCATACAGTGTGCTCCTGTAATGTGTAGCCTCTGTGTAACATCATGTGTAAGGAAACCTGTATCAAGGGACGAGCTGAGCAGTAGGATGATGCTACAGCAACATCTCCATGACTTTAAGAACATAGACTTGGACTCAGATTAGTATAGTTCTTGCCTATGTAAGGGCAAAAGGAGGGTCTGTGGTACTGTAAAATTCGGAACCGTGTAGGTGGCATGGTCCCACCATGCCAATTTTGGTACCAATGAACCGCAAATGAGTAACGCGGTATGTATGAGTGTTTTCGTCATGTTTCACTGATGAATTCACCGTGCATACGATACCACATATTGTACCCTTGGGTTCCATTTTAGAATAGTAGCCATTTTGTGGTTGCCCTCACATAGGCTGCGCACTAAGGCCCTGCCTAGGCCTAAAAGGACACGTACACCTTCTGTGACTTCTCTCTGACCTGTGCAAACTGACTCCACTGCCCGAGGTCAATCCTGTCCGGCCGGTTCCTTTCCTCGCGGCCTAATGTGATTAGCATCAGGGCTCGGCCCATCATAAAGCCCCTGTTCGCACACGATCTCTGACTAAGCTATTTCACACCTGACTCTGTTTCCTACTTTATGGCTTGTTTTACGAGCAGGAGGTGCCCGTTTTATTGGGGTCCGCTGTTATCTGATGAGGGTTCTGAGCCTTGCTGGGTACAATGACTGCATGCTTAATGAACTGAAATGTGGGATTGTCATTATGGCTCTGCTGTTCCTTTGAAACGAAAATATGTGGATGACCACTTGTAAAATAGGGGCGGTGTTGCCCAGAAGCGTAATATTCTGTATATAAGAAAAGACTGTTTTTTGGTTCGGGAGCAGTCTCCTGAGAACATACATCGTGTTGTACTTCTCGGATACCTGTGATTGGTTTGCAGCCAATAAATACGATCGTTGATTTCACCTAGAAGACTCTGTGTTTCTGTGGGTCTGAAACAGGAAGAATCCGAAGTCTTAGGGTGTGTTCTAAAAACCCAGTACTTCACGGGGTCAGACCACTGGGGGGCACGAGCTGTCGGGCCGCTCGGCCTTCGCTCTGCTGGGTAGGGTGAAGGGCCTCCCGCCAGGCGGCAGGCCCTCGAGTCGGACGGTCCATACGGGGAGGAAGCTAATCGCTTGAAACAACAGCCGAGGCTGGCCAAGCAGTCCATCCCTAAACGGACCGAGAGTGCCCAATCAATCAGAGTACGGCCAGGGCATCCCCTCTGCAGGCCGCCCTGTGCGGGGGGGATGGCGGCTTCAGATCCCTGCCTGCTCCCGGGGCGAGCGGGCTCAAAGGGAGGGCCCATCGACAGGGGCCGGGAGGCAGGCGCGCCCCCGGCCGGCGGGACCGGGCGCTGCCTTCCCCGTCTCGCAGTCGCCGGACCTCACGGAGGTCTGACCCAGCAAACCCAGAGAAAAAAGGACCATCGGGAAGGGGCTGAGAGGCAGGTGCATACCCGGGCCCCTGGGGGCCCCAGCGGGCGGGCCCAGGCGCTGCCGTCCCAGTCTCGCGATCGCCGGACCTCACGGAGGTCTGACCCAGCAAACCCGGTGAAACTTCCCCCGTCTCGGGATCGCCGGACCTCCCGGAGGTCTGACCCAGCAAACCTGGCGAAGATAGGACCATCGGGAAGGGGCTGAGAGGCAGGAGCGTACCCGGGCCCCTGGGGGCCCCGGCGGGCAGGCCCCGGGTCTGCCTTCCCCCGTCTCGGGATCGCCGGACCTCACGGAGCTCTGACCCAGCAAACTCGGAGAAAAAGGACCATCGGGAAGGGGGCCGAGAGGCAGGTGTGCGTACCAGGGCCCATGGGGGCCCGCTTCGGGCGGGCCCGGGGGCTGCCTTCCCCTGTCTCGGGATCCACGGACCTCACAGGGCTCTGACCCAGAAAACTCAGAGAGAAAGGACCATCGGGAAGGGGCTGAGAGGCAGGAGCGTACCCGGGCCCCTGGGGGCCCCGGCGGGCAGGCCCCGGGTCTGCCTTCCCCTGATTCAGAATCGCCAAACCGCATGGAGGTCCGCCTGACCCTCTCCCTAGTAATCCGGAGGAAAATGACCCCCCTTTCTTGTAATCCGTGCGCACGAGGTGAAAGAGGGGACCCAAGGCGCGAATGTACCCGACCTCCTGGAGCCCTCGCTGGGATCCGGGAGGCAAATGGACCCTAATCGAGACTTCCAGGCAAGCTTGGCCATCTGGTCGCCCCATTGGAAAGCATTGTGCGCAACCAGATGGCCGAAGGGACGTGCACGACCAGATGGCCGAAGGGACGTGCGCGACCAGATGGCCGAGGGGACAGGCGCGACCAGATGGCCGAGGGGAAAGGGGAAAGGGCAGGGGAAGCATCCCCGGGCCCTCCGGACCCTGCCCCGGGCACACTGCCACGCGGCAGGACCCATGACGGAGCCCAGGGCGGGGGGGCCCGGCCGGAGCTAATGAACCCAGACGAGCGAAGGGAGGCTCCCCGGGCACAACGGAACCCCGTCCCGGGCCTTTGGGAGTGCCGCAGGCTGGGGGACGGGGCCCGGGCCGGAGACCCCAACCCGGGGCCCAGCCGGGCCCCTGGACCCAGCCGGGGCCCCCAAGCCCGCAGGCACAGGGGAAGCATCCCCTGGCCCCCCGGACCCCGCCCCGGATACCCTGCCATGCGGCAGGACCCATGACGGAGCCCGGGGCGGGGATACCGCCCTCCCCGGGGCCCCCAGGGGCCCGGACAGAACTCCTGAACCCAGACGAGCGAGGGGAGGCTCCCCGGACACAACGGAAGCCCGTCCCGGGCCTTTGGGAGTGCCGCAGGCCGGGCCCCTGGACCCAGCCGGGGTCCCCAGGCCCGCAGGCGCAGGGGAAGCCTCCCCGGGCCCTCCGGACCCCGCCCGGGCACCCTGCCATGCAGAAGGACCCATGACGGAGCCCAGGGCGGGGAGGCCGCCCTCCCAGTGGCCCCCAGGGACCCGGATGGAACTCCTGAACCCAGACGAGCGAGGGGAGGCTCCCCGGACACAACGGAAGCCCGTCCCGGGCCTTTGGGAGAGCCGCAGGCCGGGGGAGGGTGCCCGGGGCCGGAGACCCCGACCCGGGCCCCGGCCGGGCCCCTGGACCCAGCCGTGGCCCCCAGGTTCGCAGGCGCAGGGGAAGCCTTCCCGGGCCCACCGGACCCCATCCCGGGCACCCTGCCACGCGGCAGGACCCAGGACGGAGCCCGGGGCGGGGAGGCCGCCCTCCCCGGGGCCCTCAGGGGACCGGCCGGAGCTCCTGAACCCAGCCGAGCGAGGGGAGGCTCCCTGGCCACAACGGAACCCTGTCCCGGGCCTTTGGGAGTGCCGCAGGCTGGGGGACGGGGCCCGGGGCCGGGCCCCTGGACCCAGCCGGGGCTCCCAGGACCACAGGTGCAGGGGAAGCCTCCCTGGACCCTCCGGACCCCTTGTCCCGGGCACCCTGCCACGCGGCAGGCCCAGGGACAGAACCAGGGCAGCATCCGGGCCCGTCCAGCTGCCGGCTGAGGACCGAGAGGGGTCCCAGAGTACCCTGTCCCTAGTAATCCGGAGGAAGGCTACCCCCCTTTCTTGAAACCTGCGCGCTCCGAGTGACGGAGGGGACCCTTGGGGCGAACGCGCCCGGCCTCCTGGAACCCTGGTTGGGATACGGGAGGCGAATGGACCCTCATCGGGACTTCCAGGCCAGCCCAGCCATCTGGCCCCCCTTATAGGAAAGCATTGCGCGTGACCAGATGGCCGAGGGGAAAGGAGCGACCAGATGGCCGGCAACTGAAAGGACTCCCGTCTGCCAGCCCAGAGACGGGCCATAGCGGTAGGGCTCCCGCCTGATCCAAGGGCTCGGTGGGCTCTGCTTCCGGGGGGGGGGGGTCGGGGACAGCGGCTGGGCCTCAGGCACGGGGAGGACCGACGGAGCTCTCGGGCCCGGGCGCCCCAGGGGGAGGACTGCCCGGGACCCATGGAGCCCGTCCCTGGGCAGTTTGCCACGCCGTGGGCCGGAGGAGGGAGCCCCGGACGCCTGGGAGGATGTTGCCCGGGCATAGCCCATCTCATCCCCGGCAAAGAACCACCAGCCCCGGAGGGGTGTTCCGGCATACCCTGCCCCTACTAATCCGGAGGAAGGCTACCCACCTTTCTTGTAACCCTCACGCTCCGAGTGACGGAGGGGATCCTAGGCGCGGATACGCCCGACCTCCTGGAGCCCTGACTGGGATCCGGGAGTCAAATGAGCCCTCATCGGGACTTCCAGGCTGGCCCGGCCATCTGGTCGCCCCATTGGAAAGCATTGCGCGCGACCAGATGGCCGAGGGGAGAGGTGCAACCAGATGGCCATCTGTCCAACCCCGAGCCTTCGCGCTAGGGTTCCCGCCTGCCCACGCAGGGCTCCGTGGCTGCAGGGCTCCGTGGCTGCAGGGCTCCGGGGCTGCAGGGCTCCGGGGCTGCAGGGCTCCGGGGCTGCAGGGCTCCGGGGCTGCAGGGCTCCGGGGCTGCAGGGCTCCGGGGCTGCAGGGCTCCGGGGCTGCAGGGCTCTGGGGCTGCAGGGCTCTGGG